>NW_017534819.1:524319-609201 GCF_001853355.1 Bactrocera latifrons
ATAACCAAACCTCAAATTTTGTTTCAATACGATTGTATGATAACCAATATTTAACCATTTTATGATGATATGATAACCAATATATAACCACTTTAAAACCGAAACTCAAATTTTGTTTCAATATGCTTAGTTTCTATTAACTCGTTTTTCCTTCGCCTGTAAACTTATGAAAAGTGGTGTTACTTTATTTTGCATTTTAGGAGACGAAATATGCGTATGCATGTATAAATACATCATAACAGTAAGTAAGGTTGTCAAGACGCCTAAAGTTTGCTCAAGCATACGAGCATATTACGTTTACACAGGTACAATTTCCTAGTAAATATTACATGTATGTACATATGTACATACTTAATATGTATGTATGCATGTGTATATATTGCTTCTAGTGCATTTGACCAACCATTTTCAAATTAGAAAACAAATTCTATGAACTTTTGCTCTCAACCAGCACATGTTGACGACTTTCAACACAAAGAAACCCACACACACATGTACGTATGGATTTACGTTAGACGTAAGCGCAACGGACGCACTCACTGAGTGCCAACAGCGATAAGATTGTGTTTTAATTACGCGATATGACGATATGACTCCATCTGACCAAAGGTAAGGAAAGTGAGCTCTCCACTGCCTTCAATGAGCATAGCCATGAATACAAAACTAGCAAATGAAGGGAAGCTAACGGTAAGTGAAAGTACGAGCACAAATGAGGTGACTGATGAGCGTACTATATAAACAATACATTTGTAGTATGGGTGTGCGCGTGTGTGTGTTTTGGCCATTTGCTTTACTTTACTTGTTTAAATGCCAGCGAGCGCGCGCATGGAAATGTTGGCCCAAATGCTTTGGGGGATGTCCATCAAGTTGATATCAGCTGTTAGTGGCCATTAGACGCGTTGACGTCGACAGGATATTTATATCAGCACTTTTGTTTTGTTGTTTTCGTTTTTCATTTCACTTCCCCCGCACTTTCCGTGTACGCCGGTTTTGCCCATAAGTGACTAATAAGTGGTCGACTGTAAATCTAAATTTTTGTCCATTTCGGTTCCATTCACTGATTTCAATTAGTGCCACACTGTTTTTTACCGTTAAACGCACCAAAAAGGTGGAGGAAGCATTGTGGAATGGCGCGTGTTCGCATTTTTTCTTAGAACCGGAAAATTTATTTCACATTAGAAAGCTTTGCGATCAAACACAGTTAACATGAATGTAACTGCACACAGACATTCATGCAACAATAACAACAATAATACTAAAATAAACAACTAGAGATTTGACTTACCCATGCTCACACAGCATTGGGCTGACGCATTACAAATATTAAATGGCCACGTTAGTGTTGGTTGGTGAGAGCTTGCCCTTTTTTCAGCGCTTATCACCGCATACTTCAGCACACACACACAAGCACAGGCATAAGTGTGTGTGTGTGTTTGTTGGCGGTTAGTCACGCAAATGTAAATCTGCTGTAAAAGGACATTACTGCAGGAAATATTTGCTCAGTGCGCTTCGTTAGCGAGCGTGTGAAGCGCGCTAGTTGAGCGTGGTGTGGTGTAGTGTGGCGTGGTCGAGCATATTTATCGGCGCGTAAATGCCTCAGTTCGAGTGTGGCGAAGCATATTAAAATGACGCTCTCATTTAGCATGTAAGTGCATATGTATTACTGACACATACATACGTGTGTATGTGTGTGGGCTGGTGGAGCTTCAAGTGATGGCGTTGTATTTGATAACGCTGAAGTGGGTTCAAGCGGCGGCAGGCGTTTCAGTAACGTTAGGCGCGCATTAGAGTAGACAAGCTTGTTTGCCCATCTGTATGTGTGCGGATTTGTACACATTTATCTATGTAAATAATTGCAGCTAAATATGTAAATCTGTGGAGCCAATTCATGGCAGCGAATAAAGTGCTGAACAGTTGTTGTTCGCTTCAATAAGGCGTCTGGTCAAAGGCAGCGAAGTAAATATGTAGGTCGCAGATTAAAAGTAAAAGGATAATAAATCTTAGGGAAGCAAAATTAAGTGGATATCTTTTGTTGGCAATAAACTGTGCTTGTATGTTATATAGGGTTATCCATTAAGGATAACATTAATTTCATTTACTTATTTTCGTTTGTCTGTTTAGTTTTCTGTTTGCTAAAAAAATTCGAATTGAATTGGAAGGTTGAGCTTAATGCAAATATCATTATTAATTAGAGTATGTAAGTGACTTTTCTTGTTCTTAACTAATATTGTGGTAAAGTTTGTGTGTGTAAAGTTTATGTGATATGTGCTATAAGGGGTCGAGGTGTGATGCTCGATAAAAATGATATTTAAACAAGAACAAATTAGGCTTGAATACCCTTCGCAAATATAAAAGGTTTCTTAAAAAGACTTGATTTTAATTAGTCAGTTTATATCACAACTATATATAATATTAGGTAGTCGAAAAATTCTTTTCATACTTTTTAACAAAATTCAATTTATTTTCTTAATATAATAATATTTTACAATAATAAATAAACAAATATGTACCATTTTGTTCGATCACTTTTGCCATTTTTCCACTAGAGGCATTATTACATGAGTGTAAATCGAAATTTCGAAATTACCAGAGCGGAAGCCAGCGGGCCATTGTTGCACTGCACGAACTGATACAGTACGTCTCTGTAAACTTCACAAATTTCATTTGGCATTCTTCCCTTTTTTATACAAAAATTTCAAAATATAGCGAATTTTTTCTTTATTTCCACTCATTTTTGAAAAGCTGTAACTTTTTTCAACTTTCTGGAATTTATTTTTTTTAGTTAAATGAAGCTTAAAATATCACCTTTCCAACACTATATGATGTGGAACAATGTGAGTGGTAACACTAGAGATATACGACTGCAAAATACGAAAAGAACGACTACCAATATCTGCTATAGTAGTCCGATCTGAGCAATCCCTTTGTAGATTTTTCTTATATATTAATCCATACCAAATTTCTTGAGATACCTCGTCAAATAAAAAGAGTCCCATACACCAACTTTATTCCGATCGTTCAGTTTGTGTGTCGGCTATAGGGTATAGTGATCCGATATCGGTGTTCTCGAAGAATTGATAGCTTCTTGGAGATGGAAAAATTTCAAGTTGATATTTCAAAAATTGTGAGATTAGTTCGCGCATATACAGACAACATGACTACATCGTCTCAGCTCGAAGAATTATAGTTCGCTTGCCTTTTTACAGCTGCTACTACGTAATAATATGTATGCAAGTGTAATTAAAAAGCAGTTTTGAATCGAGATTGAATCATAAAACTGATTTTTGGCAGAACATCCATCTTTGTTTTTTTTTTTTTTTTTTGTTTTTTGTTTCTTTGGGTTTGGTTGAGCGCAAAGATTTGGTTTTACCTTTTAGTAATTTGGATGAAGGAAATCCTACTCTTGGTATTAAATTTTCGAATTCGTTGCCAACAAGAAAATTTATTCGCATATTTTCCTTCAATGACAGAACCACACTATCAAGGAAGGAGTCACATCAGTTTTCAGTTTGGTTATGATTAAACTGTTGTAAAATAGAATACCTACATTTTAAGAAGCATAACTTAAACCAGCGCTGAAAATAATAGTTAAATGGTGGCGCTGTTCGATTTACCATTTCTCTACTCCCTATTAAAATGGCATACTCTTCTCTCTCTTAACTTTTTGTTTTATATCAGTTGCTTATTGGTTATGACAACCTACAAATGGTAACGAAGACAAGTTGTGTTGTGTTAACATTTTTTTCCATATAATAAAGAGATTGAAATAATAATAGTAACTAAGAATAATACTTAGATGACAGCATAAAGAACAATGAAGTTAAACACCGTAATCACCCAAGTCTATTAGCTAATGTCGTACTATAGTCCCATAGTCAAATTAGCTTAAAAATAAAAGATTTTACGTCTTCTAAAGATCAACGTATCACCAAACAGACTCATCTAGAATCTTGAGCTTGTCGTTTTAAATAATATTAATAAGCGTTCGGAACATCTGTACACGTGCGGAATAAGCATAGTCATGAAAGGCAATAAAGTTTTTAAGCGCCGAGAACTAAAACTGCTCAGCTTCAGAACCCAAAATTTCAACAGCTAAGTTTTAAAATGCTTATTAAATTCTACAGAACGTCTAAATTTTCAAGTTGATCCGAGTAATACTCTCGGAGATGCAGACTTGAGAACTTGTGCGCTCGAGGCTAGCTAGCCTAAGTGCGTCGTCTTTGAACGCGTTTTTCTCGAAACTGTGTTTTTGAAGTCGGTTGGCAAGATTTCTCGAGAACTACCTCTTATGAAGTTTTACACAGGTCTTTGAGATAGAATACAAGAATTTTTTTTTCGATTACAACTATTTGACAAAAAAAAAAAAATGTAGCGAAATTTTAATTTTTGTAAAAACTCTGCCAAAAATCCAATTTTCAGCTTCTTATTGTTTCCTTCGTCTAAGTTCTAAGTTAAGGTTTTAACTAAAATACGTATTTTTTTTTACTTTTGATGATCCTGCCAGAAATTTTCTTGCCAACGCGAGTGCATCTTTTTCCACCGGAAATGAAAAATAGGAAATTTTTTTAAACAATTTCAGAATTTCTTTGTTAATAGTGTATGTTTGTAACAATAAAAAATTCTAATAAAATATTTCCTTTGCATATGAGAAATTTTTTTTTTTAAATACTGTTTTTTTTGCCGAGGAAAACCATGTAGCCCCTTAACCTAGAGACTCATCGGAGATGTAAACATTTTTTTTGAACAGATTCTATGGTAACTTCTTAGAATGGTTTTGGTAACTAAGACGCTATACAACGGAGCCAAATTCCAATATAAGTCTAATCGAAGTTGAGATTTAAGCCTTTATTGCTTCTTAATAGGTTTTGCATGGCAGATTAAATAAATAAAGCAACATTAAAAAAAAAAAAAAAAAAAAAAANAAAAAAAAAAAAAAAAAAAAAAAAAAAAAAAAAACCATTATGAGCAATTTGAATCAGTATTAAAAGTGTTAGAGTATATTAAACAACAACATTATGAACTGGAATAATAGAACTTTTGACTCCGAATAATCCAATAATAATCTATCTTATATTTTCAGCTTCCTGTTAATCATCTTTATTTAATTTAGAGAATATTGGAAAAAGTGATATAGCTTTTAATAGCAAAATCCAATTTGAAAAGCGCAGCAGTAACTCTTCTTAATTTAAATCAACGCTGACGACCTTATAGAATCACATTTAGTAGGGTGTGAGTTCAAAGTAAAAAGGATTATTAAAGGTATACAAGGCACGGAAATAAAAACATATAATAGAAGTTCTCAAATGTTGCTAATGCTTACGGCTTCAACTCTTAAGTCGCTTTTGGGTTCATACATAGAGTTATATGCGATAGACAAGTACACATATGTGTGTTGTAGTGTGAGTATGGTAATATATATGCAAAGCAGGGCGCCACCAAAAACAGTGAAAGCGCAAAGAAAGAAGTAGAACTGGCGCAAACTGTTTATGCTGTTTATGAAAAACACATTAAATCCTTACTTATCAAAATGCAATCAGCTTAAATGGTGTTGCGGTCGCCAACCCGAACGCCCGAACGCCTGAGCACAGTTGAATGGCTGAGCAGCTTACGCGCCAGACTAGCTAACTGCCTGACCGGCTGACGCGTTTGACTCGCTGACACGCTGACACGCCGACGCGCTAACGGCTGCTCCAGTCTGGCCAGTACGGATAACTGTTATTGTGGACGCCCGCTTGAATATAATCTAGCTGAAGTGTCGTCGTAGAGTTGCTCTCGACCGAAATTGATGTGAAGTGATATCCTACGACAAGAACATTCCGCATAAACCGCATACAAGCGCATATAACTGTATAAATAATACGTTTATATATCCTTTTTGGTAATTCGACACGCTCACAATTTACACGTATCACTAGTCAAGCGGAGGAGTCGGTTCTTGGATAGGCTTACGCTTGCAAAGGCCAAGTGCGGCGTCACATACAATATATCAGCAACACATACACGCATACACTTTCGCACTAACAAAATCAAACGCGCACGATTTCACACACTCGAATTTCCATATATTTGTACATGTGTATGTGTGTATGTGCGGCTTGGTTGTCAGTTTCGTAGTTGTGTACGCAGCGCGCACAGTCAGACACAATAACTGGGAAAGGACTAACGTAACAAAGTAACTGCTGAAAGCGGAGATGCACAAAAGATCTGAAGTTGGGAGCGTTGCACGTTTGGGGTTTGGAGTTAAGGCACCGCCGTGCGCGCCATATACTTATATACTTAGTTAAATTATTTTTTTTTACTTTGCATTTACTCACTTTTGTTGTTGTTGTTATTATTACAATGTCGCTTTTGCTTAAGCGCACTTATCCCGGTGATTTTGCACCTGTCTCTTATACACATCTAGATGTGTATAAGAGACAGCTTATATACTTAGTTAAATTATTTTTTTTTACTTTGCATTTACTCACTTTTGTTGTTGTTGTTATTATTACAATGTCGCTTTTGCTTAAGCGCACTTATCCCGGTGATTTTGCACTTTCAGCTATTCCACGGGATAATGTTTCAACTAGCCTTAACAGCAAGCGTTTGTGTTGCGCCCACCGTCTGCCGTTTTACTGCCGCCCTCAAATGTCTTTTGTTGGCTTCTCAACAAAAAAAAAAAAAAGAAAAAAAAACATTAAAATTGTTGTTGGTTGGAACAAAGCCATTTGCTTGTTAGTGTCCTTTGGAAGGCGCGCGACCAAGCATTGTATTCGGAAACTTTCAACACTCTTCTAATCCTTTTAATAATCCACTATTGTTAGCGCGCGCGGCGTCAAAGCGGTTTCGTTTTGCTCCTGCTACAAATATGTAAGGATGCTTTTGTTGCTGTATTTGCTTTTGTTAAAACCACAGTAACGGCATGACAACAGAAACTTTTTATGACACCTTAATGAGGCGTGAGCTGCGATGCGCGGCGAGTTGGCTTATGCGTAACGCGGTCGCGCGTTGCTAATGCAGTGACGCTCTGCGCGGATTGCTGTGCGTTGCTGGTCGGAAGTTAGTTAGTAGAATTGGCTTATAGTATACCGATATCCTTGCGCAGTTTTTATGTTGGTAATGGTGTACGCGCTTGGCAACTCATTAATATGCACGCTTGATAGGAGCGCGCATTGTTCGCGCGTTTTGACAGGTAAAGTTACAAAACACTTGAACAGTACGCGGATAGTGATTACAGAGCAGCGCGCCACGTTAGCGTTTTACTTAATGAACAGCAGAACTTAAAGGCGCGCGTACACTTTTTACAACAAGCTTTATGCTGAGAGCAAACACTTTAAGCGGATTAAATTTTTCGCTCCGTTTAATTGCAATTTGTATATCTTAACAACACCAACGCTGGATGCGCGTCCAGCGCTATCTGTTACTTTTTATTCTCACTCCTTTCTTAACTGCGTTAAGCCGTCAATTGTTTGTTGTTGTAATCGAAAATTGGAAACACAACGCGCACGTAATGGATTATCAGTGCTGACACTGACAGCGACAGCGTTGAGAAGAATGCACGTCGCTAAGTGAAACCGCAGAATAGGCCGGTTTGCGGGCGCGGCAAAGACGCGTAGCCTATAAACAAAGCACACACGCGCACCGATTGTTTACGCGATTGTTACAGCGTCCACTTCAAACCGCCTCGAGACGAGTGTCGTGCCGAACGTGTGACCGGAAATTAAAGAATTTGTTTCTGGACTGGGAAGATGAGCTGGGGATTGAAAAGAGCAGCGTTCGGGGTTAGAACAACACCAACAATTGTGTTTATATTTGGAGTTGTGCAAACACCGGCTTTTTTATTGCGATCTTTGCTTCTTCTTTTTCCGTCACTCAATTGCAAACACACAATTTCTTCTTCTTGTTCATTTGCTTGCTTTCGGTTAGCTCTGTACCGTGTTGCGCTTATCGGTTCACCAGCGCAACGTCTACCACTCAACGCGAATGCCAAAGTACGACTGAAATCGAGTTGCAAAGCCTAACTGCTCGGCAGGATATCAATTCACAATGTTGAGTTGGCTTTCACGAATTGTTTACATAACGAAAGCCACCACAGCGTACCGCACCGCTTGCCGCGCCTTCTCTAACACCCCATCAAACGTAGATGGAGAATTAATAACATTGCAATGCTAACAAGCGCGCTCGCTAGCGCCTCGTGTGGGCACATGCGCCGCGCAAGCCGGTCTCTGCACAAACAGAGAGCAACTGTTTGCTATTTTGATGAGAGAACGCAACACAAATAAGCTCGACGCAAAGGACAATGAAGAAAACATACAGTATTTGCCTGGCATTCCTTTGAATCTACAACAGCTCACACGCGCATATCCACACAGCCATAGAATGTGCGGCGCGCATATGGTGACTACAGGACACATGTCACTAGGACATTAATGGCACTACAAGCCCACTCATACCAACGCACTAACTGGTGTGTAAGTGTGTGTATTTGTCAGCTTGCTAGCTGGCAACTCACATTTGGCCAAAAGTGTTGTAAATTGGCACGTCTGTGGCTGCGTTATGTTGTTGGCTAGTCAGTTCAGCCGTCACGGGCAGTCAGCATGTGTCCGTTTGCGGGCCAGGATGTGCTGCTGATGCTGCTGCTGTCACTTTTCTCTGTCTCTGGTCGCGCCTGCTGCTTGCAATGTGGTCATGTGGACAATGCTGCAGTTGCTTAATCGAGGAGGCGGCTATGCTGAAGCTGCTCTTGGGAGTTCAGCAACTCAACCCGGTTGGCTCAAACGCACATTTGTTATTCATAGCGGAATTACGATTTGCGTAAAGGACTTCATTTTAGCCAAATGTACATTATTTAATAAAAGCTTTACACAGAATCCGAAAACGCGACAAATGCTTTTCTTTTCTTGTTTTCCTCTGACTTAGCTAGGTTTCAAACCACAGAGGTGGTTTTCTGGTAGAAATGGAGAATTGTCTCTCGAGTTTTTTCTTTATAATCGGAAAAAGTTCTGATATGAGAGTATCATTTGGCACAATTTCGAATCACTTACTATCTGCCACTCCTGGTGTCTATTGTTTTGTTGGTGCTAAAGCCAACTACTTAAGGTAATATCTGAACCTTCAAAATAGCTGGAGTATATTTTAGGAGCTGGCGAAACGCTTACGATGTGATATTCAAAATTTTTTAATCAAAACCATGTTCCCGGTTTTGGGTGTAATATTTATTCCAAACCTTAGAAACTTTTCAAACTTGATATTTCTGAACTCGAAAGTTGGAGATAGGACTTAATTAGGAAAAAGTAAAAAAAAATATTTCTTTGTATTTGTAAACCTATTAAAAAAAAAAACACTTTCGTCTTATGCCACCAGATAAGCAAACTCAAAAGGAAAAATCTTTAACAGCAAAGTTCCAATATGCTGCCCTTTTCAGGTAAGGAAACAAAAAAGTCCGGGCCATATCTGGGCTGCAGATCGGCTGCGGAAGCGTTGGGACGCCAGTGTTGGTTAGTTAGCTGTTCGCAACAAAGACAGTGTGAGCCAGGGCATTTTTGTGATGCAACTTCCAATCGGCTGCAATGTATTGTCCGACAAGATTGACACTTCTTTTGAGTCTCTTGAGAACTTCCGGAATAATTTACGATTACGAGACACTCTTTTAGGATTGTAGTCGGATTAAACAACTTTCACAACTATCCAGAACACAAAGTCTTAATGACTTCTAATACCTACAGTACGCAGGAATCATCTACAATTCGGCTGAGACTATGCATTACTAGTAAAACCTATAAGTCTACCAGCCTGTCGCCATAACTCACAATTTGTTTGTGTATGCTTTTCGGTGCTTGCGGTTGCTATCAACCAAGTGTTACAACTGGCAACGCTGTTGATAGGAGAGACCGCCTTGCTCCACAACAACTGCTATCTCCAAGGCATACACACTTGCATACAGCATTGAAGCCAATCTAACCACTTGCAACGTCACGCTTCCATGGTTTTCACTTTGCCCATTTCGGTTCAACGTTTACAGCTGCCGATGAAAGCCCAACAACAACAACAGAACATGCCGTCAGCTGAGCAAACTTCGGCTGAGCACTGAACTCAGTCTGGCTGAGGTGGAAATGAGAAAACTTACCGCAGGATATGTTTGCGCTGTTATACTACGCTCGCTTGCTGTCTTGCCGGCCGACCGACCAAACGACCAACCAACCGACCGACCGAAGTCTACCATGGCTGGCTGTGAGTTCGTTGCGTCTGGCGAGGCTACGTCCGCGCGACGCGGACTGCTTGCTTGCTGTGTTGATTGCTGCTGTTGGAATAACTGCTGGTTATTGTTGCTCTTGTTGTGGGCGCTTCATAAATGCAACTGTTGCGCATTTTTTGCTATTGTTTGGCGCTTTTGTTGATTTTCCCTCGCTCGATTTTTTGTCGCTTCCTCCTTTTATTTCATTGCGTTTCAGGTGTTCACAAGGATTGCGGGTTCGAGGCGGCGCTTCATTGTTGTTGTTGTTAACTTGCTCCTTTGCTTTGTGTTTAAGCAGGCAGTTTGAGTGAATACGCCAAGGCGTGTTGCCGACGGCGGCTTGCGTGCTGCGCTAAAAGGCGTGCTTCTCACGGTTGTGGGGAGTTTTGTATGCGGCGGATGCGTGGCACTTGGCGCTTGACGTCTCCAGGTGGCAAGTAACCGCAAGTCAATTTTATGTACTTGCATTCGCTTATGCATTGCTGCTGTGGGGTGGCGCGTGCAGGAAGGCGCGTGTGTGCTTTTCAGCAGCTGTCTTTGTGAGTTCATTGTGGTCGCGCAATATTATTAACATATATTTTCGAGCTGTCTTGCTATGCACCGCCGCTACACTTGCGCGCCACCTTTGTATTGACTAACTGTGTTGCACGGCTGCTCCGCCGGCGCCGCCCCGACTATATTCAAATATTGCTTTCGGCGCGGCGCGCTCACCTCAGCGCTTTGCCAAATGACTCAGTTGACGCGCATGCACATGCCAATGTCCTTTTATGCAGCTTGTCGCAGCTGGCACGCCGCCTTTGAAGTTGCTAACAAACGGCGGAGGTGCCATACCAACCGGCGCTAAATCGTTTTAGTCTGTCAGCTAGTTTCTTAGCGGCGCGCTCGTAAATATTCATTCACTTCATCTAAATCACTTTTCCTTTTCTTCTGCTGGCACTTTACATTTCCTTTCCTTTAGCACACGCTGACTTTTTAGTGAATTTTTCAAAACCATATTTTATTAGTGACAATTTTTCAGCGCAACCAGGGTTTGCCGCGCACCCTGCCGAGTAAATTCGAAATAAAAAAAACTTATGCAACAAAAAGGGAAATGAGTTGAAAGGAAAAAATACATCAAAGCTGGCGATTTCCTTGAAAATTGGTGACGAAAACTTTTCTGCTGTCCATGCGCCATTTTTCTATGTATACCGTTAAGTCCACCACTGCTACTAGCGCCTGGCTGGTTTCTCGAAACTCTTGTTCTGCACTTATCGCCTTTGCGACTGTCGCACGTTCGCTTGAGTTGATTTGCCGGAAAATGTCCGTCAATTAAAATTTTAATGAAATAACTTCAGTGCCAGAATTGTGTGTTGGGCTGGGTGCAAATTGGCATGGCTCTGATGCCTTGGTAGTATGAGTGCCAGTGAAAAAAAAAACTTGCTGCTATGACTCGTCGAATCGATCGCTCACACCATTCTGTGCATTTGCGTGCTTCACATTCAGCCCCCTTCCTATGCGCTCCGCTGCCAATCAACACTTTTAACTTCTTAAGTGATTATTTCTCTTTTTATAAATTCATTCTCACTCTCTTTGCTGCGTCTAGAGCTGACTTTTTCCGATCAATTTTAATTTTTGTTACAGTCTCATGTTGTTCTTATCATTAAGTTTGCGCTATAGCAACCGTTACTTCGCCCTTATTCCGATTTTTTTATTCATGACGTTACTGTTGTTATTGCTTATTTTTTTCTTCTTTTTTTTTGTCACCGTTGGCGTAGCTGTTGCTGGCCGGCGCTGCGAACTCCCGTGTTGCCGGTGTTGAGAAGTACTAAATTAAAATTGAAGAAGTTTAATTAATTTAGCAGCTTGTCAGCAGCAGCATTCGGTTGGTGTGTAATGCAAAAACAACAAAAAAAGCAAAAACATCGTTACAGTATAAAACCAATAGAGCGTAAAAACAAATAGCAATGCTAACAACTCCGTGGCGTATAGCATGTTGCACCTCCTCTCACCCTGCTGTTAACGCCCACGCCATAGCTATTCATTCAAATCTGTCGCATATTAGGCAACAGTCCACCACCCCGCACAAGCTGGCTGGTTGTACGCCACAGTTGTTATTATAATTTGCTTTCGAAACGTAAAAAATGCAAATAGCCTCGAACGAGGTTGCTTTTTTGGTCTGTGGCTGAATTTGAGCTGAACTTCTAATGTCTATTTTTTTGTAAATCAGTTTGGCGTTCATTTGAACGGTCTATTTTACGTAATTTTTTTCTATTTTATTATAATTTCATGCCTTCCAAATTAAAAGAGCATTTAAAACTTGTCAAATGTATTTGCCAAGGGATTACAAATATGAAATAAATAAATATTTTTTTCTCTGTGACAAGGGTTTGTTTAACTTTCTAATCTTACTGTGACCGCATACGGATTTGTTGAATGATGGTGCTTGGCTTATGGCCGAAAGTCATAAACATTACTTTTTTGGTTAAATATATTTTGAGGTAATAAATATACAGTTTTTCATAGATAAACTGTTGCTGAATTTCAATTATTAATCGATTTTGGGATTTTTGAGATTACCGACGAAAATGTTGCTGTTATATATATATGCTAGTGGATCCGGCAACGCGTTGCTGTGGCATACTTTTTTTACTACAAGGTGCGTTCCAAAGTAAACAGGACAGGAACAGGAAAAAAAAACATGAAAAATGCTTTTTTTCTGCAGAATCAATTTATTTTATTCAATATAGTCTTCTTCTGCTTTAAAACAGCTTATGCACGGTCCAAAAGCATGTTGAACGAGTGTTTTAGCTTGTTGGCCGGCATGGCAGACAATATGCCGGTGTAAGCCTTTTGAATGGACTCCACGTGTGCATAACGCTTTCCTTTCATCGGCAAATTAATTTTTCCGAAAAGGAAGATGTCGCAGAAGTGCCATATCAGGTGAATATGGGGAGTGGTTTTGGTTAAAATGTGATTTTTGGTCAAATAATCGTCCTTCGAATGTTGGATTTTGAGCAATTTTTGGTCGAAAGTAAGTAAGAGATGTTCAATGCCATTTCCATGAATTTCGGCGATGATTTTGTCTGATTTTTGATGAATCACGCATAGTTTCGATGGAATTCCTCACGACCACTTTGAAAACGTTGAAACCATTCGTACACTCTGCTACTGAATAAGCAATCATCGCCACAAACTTATTTCACCAAATGAAGCGTTTTCGTAAAAGTTTTACTAATTTTAAAACAAAATTAATATTGACTCTTTATTCGAAGCTCATTTTCGTACCGATACCAGAAACATACTGACACTTAGAACGCAATAATTTCACTACGAATCAATAAAATGTCATGAAATTCTCACTGGATAATTGCTAAAGATAGCAGATCCAAACGCACTAGTCGACATATAGATTACGCCACCAGGAGGAGCTAGATTCAAAAAGTCCTATTTCTCAATGTCTGGTTAGCCTTTTTGTCCCGTTAATAGAGTTGTCCGCTTAATAAATTGTTATCATCAACAAATTGTGGGACCACCCAATGTGCATGGTTAATGGAGATGTTCGCTTAGAAGAGCGTTCATTTAACAGAGCTTTCGCTGTATTTTTTTAAATTATGATTCTTTTCCCTATCCAATCTTCTATGTTCGAACTGGACGCAGTGTGCTAAATTTTGCTGAATCGGTTCAGCAGTTTAGGTGTCCATTGCGGACAAGTAAGAATAAAGATATTATTATTTACCGACTTCGCTCATTGCACTTTATATCTTTCATAAAATTTCATAAAATCCAATTTGATCCAATATCTTTAGCCATCTTTCGTGCAAAAGATCGTTTCCAAGATTATACAACTTTTGATTCTCGCAGGCAAAAAACTGGTTCAAGTGGTTTTGACGTCCTGCCTTTGAGGTTACGTTATCTCATCCAAAATAGTTTAAAAGGACCGGAACACATTGCAAAGATGTGATTAGATAAATCGTGGTGTAATTTTTTCTTAGGTCTAAATGATCTTTCAAAACGGTTTCCACAGATCCTTCTGATATTCCAACCATGCAAGTAAGAACTCTGACTGTTAGTCGTCGATTCTCAAGCACCAAGTATTTTATTGACGTGTTGATCGTTAGTTGATGTTGACGGCCGTACTGTACGTGGTTCGTCATCAACCTCTTCTCTACCCTCTTGAAACAATTTATACCAAACAAAAAACACTTGCTCGTGACAAATAATTATTACCGAATGTCTTTTCCAACATTCTAAACATTTCGGTACAAGAAATTTGATTTCACACACAAAAATTAATGCATGTTCTTTATTTAATAATTTCCAAATCGTCAAAAGCACTGTACCTCAGAAAGACAAGCGTATAATGATTATTTTGCTGGAACATTTGGCACAGATGTCACTGACAATCATACTAACCTAAAAAATAATATTTCAGCGATTGGGTTGGGCACGAAATTTAAATTAAAAAGTCTTACTCTTTTTTGCTCACAGTAGTATATCTGCTAAACACGTGCTTTTACTTAAAACTTTAAACTTTCAATTTTTGAATAAGTGAGTTACCTGCATAAAAATATTATTTGCAGGGGTCAATAATTGTTGAGCTTCCAGGATTAAAGCGTGAAGCATATTACTATTTGTATATTATTTTTAATATACACGCCGTTTAATATATTATATTCGCCGATTGAAATGCCCATAATCTGGTGTCGCGTCATCATTTTGAACATAACAGTATGCTTCACTTAATTTATTCGATAAAAAATGCAAATTTGAGTTTTTGCATATTTTTCATATATTCACATTCACTCTTACAAATATGCAAGCTAAAGTGATAACTAGTAAAAATAATTAAAAAAGAATACAGGTTTTTACTCCTGAAGTGACGAGACAAGCTTTAACTGCTAAGTAAAGGCTTTGGTGAAACACTTTCGCTTTAAAATATTAAATAAGTAAATATTAAAACGATTTTATATTAGATGAGCGGAGTTCAACTGCTTTAGTCTACCATTAAACGATATTAAACTCGATACATGTGAGAAAGTCATGTGCTAAGACAGATATAAGAAAACCTACAGATAAAGTTAACATGCTTTCTGATCTGTTCATGTTCGTTTTTTTCAATGAAATGAAGTTTTTCAAATAAGTAATTTCCTCTAACTTCCGTACAGGTACGTTAAAATTTGTAATTTTTTGCTTTCACCCAAGCCCTCAATCAATTCGGGCATTGATCAACAGCATCATTTCTGTTGGTACTGACGTTGCTGCTTGAACCATTTCCAATACTCTACAAATTTCATTAAGAAATTCGACAGGGCATATTCTCCAAATCTGGCCACAAAACATAGTTCGGTGGATCCAAATCTGTATTTTCAGGCGGGATGGTTTATGGAACCAGGAATACTGCTTTTAAGCCTGCTGAGTGGTTTCTGCTTTGAGTGCGGGAACAGATTCTTGCTGCAAAATACAATGCTTTCCATCGAAGGAAAGAGGTCTCAACTTTTTTACCAGGAGTTCTAAAATATGCTACTCGCATACTTTTGCACCAATTTGAATCACTTTTGCATTAGACTCCCCACCAAACCCCTACATCAGCTGGATAGTGAGCACCGGGTATTATTGAAGTAATATTTTTTGCGTAAAGTTGTTTTACCTTTTAAAATTTTATTTAAAAATTTTTTTTTTTTTTAATTTCTGAAAATAATTTCATGGCCATTGACCGCATCTCACTGACGAAGCCACTTACCCCTCCGAGCAGTTCGATACTAAATGAGGTTTCAGACAAAGCGACACCATATCGCGTGATTTCTTCAATCTACTACATGAGAAAATAATTCGATCTGCAGACCTAAAAAAAAAAGTACAATCTTTTATAAGGGTATACAGCTGTTTGCGTAGCTGATAATATTGATATCATTGGCATATACCTTCTGCTTTCTGCAGGCTGGATAAGGGAGCGAAACAAATGGGTTTAGCATTGAACGTGCGCAAAACGAAATATCTCCTGCCATCAAAAAAAAAAAAAAACAAAAAAAAAAAAAAAAAAAAAAAAAAAAAAAAAAAAAAAAAAAAACAAAAAAAAAAAAAAAACAAAAAAAAACAGTCGTCGCTTTCACGGCTTGGCTCCCATATTACTGTTGATAGTCACAACTTCGAAGTCGTTGATAATTTCCTCTATCTTGTCAACAGGTACTACTTCGGACTGAAATTCTACAAATTACTCATCAGTCTTGTCCTGCTACATGGTGCAGAGGCATTGACAATGAGAACATCTGATGAGTCGACGTTACGAGTTTTCGAGAGAAAGGTTCTGCGGAAGATTTATGATCCTTTGGGCATTGGCAACAGCGAATACAGCAGTCGATGGAACGAAATGCTGAACGATATATACGACGACATTGACACAGTTCAGGGATTCAAGAGACGCTCCGAGGGTATTCGATGCAGCACCAGCCAATGGAATCGGAGGAAAAGCCCAGATAGAGAATGACCTGGCTACACTTGGAATCTCCAATTGGCCCCAAAATTCTTGAAAAAAGATTAAATTTACTTTGATCATTAATTTAGATGCTCCATACATAGAATGAAATCTGTTTGAATTCTGTTCGAAACACACGCTTGTAGAAAACGTTCAAACTATTCGCACAAATTATTATACCTGTACCTTGAAATGTGAATAAAGACATCATGCCGGGAAATTGAACATTAAAGCATACAGCTGGCCTGGTTTCGACAAACCCTCCACCATCTTTATCCTCTTAGAAAGTAATTTAACACTTTCAATTTCCGAGTGAAATATTTTTAATGTGAATCAATTCCTTTTGCTTAAGTGTTATTTACTCCCGTTTCTATTTACTCATCTACTTGCTGCTTCATTATTGATTTGTACGCAATAAATCGAAAAAGTCGAGCGAACATAAGCACTTCGGTTGTCATCCTTCGACGGCGGCTGGAGATGACGTCCTGGTGTTGAATCTTACACCATACACAGCGCGCAGCACAAACAACAACAGCAAAAAATAACATGAAAACAACAGGTAAAAAGCGCTGCCTATAAGGCACTTATAAATACATACATACAAATTTATATATATCTCTGGTGTGCCGGTAGTTGAACAGATTTTGATTGAGTATTGGACTTCGCAGCACTGACATCAACAGATTGTTGTGCCGATGGTGGCGCGCCGTTGGTGAGGGTAAGAAGTGCAGCGCAAATAAACAATGGAGCATGCATTCAGACTGAGTTTGGGTGAGTACACACACGCACACACACACAAACTTAGTTATGCAATCACATCAAACACAATTGTGAGCAAAATAGTGGTGGCACTAGTAAGTTGAAAATATAGTGCAAAAATATATGGACTTTTGTGTAGGAAGTGCAGGAAATAAAGCAGATATATGTAATGAGCGATAAGAATATATAACATAAGAGTGGATGCACCCTTTGCCCCGGGGGTTGCGAGCTGCAAAGTATTTTGTTTACAATTCACGCACGTGTTAACCGGTTGCAAGCATTGCAAATATGTACACTATTTTAAATATGGAAAACTATGTACACATAAGAGACTGAGTGGCGTTGTATTTGTATGCCAAATGCTTTGACTGTCTGTGGGTCTGTGTGTCGTGGGTTTATCCGCCCGCGATGAGGTAATTGGTGGCGATAAAATTGTGATTTGCCGAAAGCCGGTGTGGCGCGTGTGCCGTCAATGAAACGAGTCAGCTGCTTGCAGCGGCACCAACAACAGTGAGGCAATTATATAAGTAATAGAGAAAAAAGCTACGTGCATAAGCGAGAATGTTAGAAACATCACAGAAAACAGCGATTTCGACGTTGAGTTTTCGTGTCTGAAATTCTTAAAAATAATGGATTAAATTTTGAAACGTTTTTGAAAAAGACATTTTTGAACACCTGATTGTGTATTAAGTTTCAAAAAACACCTGAATAAATTATAAAAAATAGTCAGGTCGTTTTTGTACCATGAACAGGGTATTTAAAGTTTTTCACGGAATTTTAACAAGATAAGAGAAACTGGAACACCCTATACAATATAAATTTTGACAAAACAGTACCCGAAAATTGTAAATAAACCCCAAAATACTCAATTATTGATCAGTCTTTATTATTTCGCCTTCAACGTAACTCGCGCCAGATGTGATGTTCTTATACCAACGATTTTTCTACGAACGAAAAAAAAAAAAATTAGCTTTGTCGGGACGAGCCGAGCACAAACGCGTTTTATACCTAAAATATCCAAAAAATCATTCAAATGGGCTCTCTAACACTTACCTGACGATTTCACTTTTTTAAAGTTTTCATCAGTTGAAGATGTCGAAGGACGTACCGAATGTATCACATGTAGGCTTGTGTTTTTGATAAAACTGAATAATCGTAAGTATTGTTCATCATTCGCAAAGATTTCGCGCACGAAATTTGGTAAGAAATACCACATTTTAGACAAATTCCATGTTCCATATTTTTATCCATTGTAAAAATCGCAAAGCACTACTGAGGTGTACCAACTTAAGCAGCTGCTGTAAGTAAGCATAGTAATGAAGGACAGTCCTAGCAACTCACCAAAATATAATAAATTTTTTGAAATATAATGTACCTGAAGGATGTTTAATTAAATTTCCGGGTACTGTTTTGTCACAATGTATATATAGTTGATCAGCGTAACTGTATTAAAGCTTCGGTATTATAGCCTCTGTACAACCAAAGTCAACGTTTTTCTTGTTTTCGGTTACTTTTATTTACTTTTTGTTATAACTTAATGTCATTGAGAAGTATTTCAGTTCTTGATGTTTATATATACATATGTATGTATAATGAGAATGTAGCAATATTTTTTTTTATTGAAAATTAGTCCTTCCTATCCCCATCTTGGACCAACTATTTCGACGAAGGCAGAAAATTTAGTATTAAAATCGTAATACCACAAGTGATGTGAAAACGTTGCCTACATTTCGGCACGAAGCCAAGAAAATAAAGCCACCAAAAGATATGTACTGCCTTGGTCCTGTTGTAGATAGATGGATATATACATATGTAACATCTTATAATAATAAAACACCTTTTTTGATGTCCGCATCACTCCCGAACCACAGCACGTAAAGACGTAAAAAATTGCACGGGTATTCCTTTAGTACTGCATAATATTGAGTTATCCATTTTCCTTGGATGAAACCCAGAAAAAAAATCTGTATACACAATATTGTCCATACAACGACGTTGAGCATGATTAGAACGTTGATTTGAGAAACGTTGCCTACATTTCGGCGCGACGCCAAAGAAACTTCTCCCAAAAGCTGTGTACTACCTAAAGCTCTTGTTGTATATCATATATTGGGGCGTTTTTTAAAAATATAAATTTTTGTTCAAAAATCAAAAATTCGAATTTATAATATCCCAAATAGAAAACTGGAGAACTTTATGTTATATAGAGCTCGCAGACAATTTGATAGTGATCAGATCATTTGTCTTTGAATAGTTACTTAAAGATTAATTGGTAGTGCTGATTGAACTCAGCGGCAATAGAGCAGCCTATATTTGAAGAAATTTTTATTTACATATTTAAAATTTTTTTATGGTATTTTTGAAGTTATGAACTAAAGAAATTTGAGAAAATAATAAATTAATTTTTTTTATATATGGTACTTGTTATGCTCTATAAAAGCAAGCTCGTACAAAAAATACACAAAATGTGAGAGCTTTTTTAGTTTCTAGAAATAATTTAAATTGATAATATTTAATAAATTTTAAAACAAAATTTAACCATATCTTGTGCAATATGCTTCACCTACGTTTAAATACTATTTTGGCGAACTCACTTTTCCAAATAAACCACCATCCTTTGCCCGTATTGAAGCCTTGCTTAGTCACTGCTAATCAGCCGCAATGACGGGCAACAGTAACCACCTTTCCCGTCGCTATTCTCACAATGCCAAATTGTTGTAGTTGTCGAGAGGATGCTGTGGCAGCTTGCCAGCAACTCTATTAAACCATTACAGGGTGTGAAAAATGCGTATTAAATACTTCTACGTAAATATGCACCGCGTTTGGTGGATTGGGGTTAGAGTATTTTGTATATGTGGACGTGTGTGTTTGAGACAGTATGTGTAGATTAGCGTAAAACGAAAATCCCTGTACGCTTTTCGCGAACGTGCTACACACACATAACAACAAGAAACGCGTGGCAATATGGCAGTGCATTTTTTCGTGATAACAGGCCACTAATCTGCGCTCAGCCACCCAAACATATTAACTGCAAAATGTGTACAAATGGTCGATGAGTACACCCAGCACGTTAAATATGTATGTATGTGTGGGCATCGGTGACATACACACACACATATAAGGACATAAGTGCATGTAAGCGTATACAACGGCAACACAGAAGGGTGTGTGTGTATTTGTGGCACTAGTGTTACATGCAACGTGGAAGCGGTGTGGGCGCCATGTGATGCGGTACACTTATCTCCAGTGCAAACACTTATTACACCCACTTAATGATCCCTTCCGGTGCAACACGGCTATCACACGCCAGAGTAACAACGGCTGCTGTTACTGCTGGCCGCTGTCGCTCCTGTTTCTCATCCTACTCCCATTGCCATTGCCTCTCCCACCACCACTCGTTCGTGTTCGTTTGCTTGATGCTGTGTAAATAAATGCTTGGAAATATTAATGGAAAGTAGACACGTTGTTGTTATTTACTTTCGCATTTGTAAGCTGCGCCATTATTGTTGTTGTAGTTGTTATATTTGCACATACGCTTGCGCCTGCAAACGCCTGCGGCTCAGATTGCATTGCATTGTTCGAGTATAACTAGTAATATGAGTTGAGCGACGCGCCGCGGCAAGACAAGCAAGTGTGAAAATTTACACCAAATCTTACTGCAGCCTCACCCGCAGCCTCCGCGTTGTGTCCACCGCGAATTCTACGAGCCCATAGCGCCGTTCGTTGCCTCCACGGTTTGCTTGTGAAGGTAGAAATTTGGTTTGCCGGGCAAAGAATAAGAATTAAAGGGTAACGGGAGTATTGTACGCCCGCTTTTATAATAAATATTTTATATTAAATACATACAGTTCTGCGGAAAATAACGGAAATATATGTATGTATATAAGGTTTCACTGCTCTATACTGCGTAACTAGTCCGCACTAGTTACAAAGGGAGGCAATATGGGACAGTTAGGTTTTGTAACCGCTAAAAGGAAACGTTGCGAACCTTATATAATATTAGATAAGCTGCTAACTTCCCTAAAAGATGGTCATTTCGATATTAACGACCGTCCACGTGAAGAAGTCTAAAAACCTTTGAGCACGGTGAATTGGTGACGATGCTATTTGAAGAACCGTGTCAATCACAAGAAAAGCTTGCTTAAGTATTGGCAGTCACCCCGCTGTCCATCAAAAAGCGACAACATGCACCGGAGGTGATTCAGAAACAAGGAATTTGAATTGGTTATGGCTTCAATATAAGGAGAGGCATAGAAAGTGATTCTGCTGCCTGCCAACACTCGACCTCACGTTGACAATCTCGTTAAAACCTACCTAGAAATTCCGCAGATACTGCACCGTCGCATTATTATTTGTTCCGTTCGACGCCACATGGGCTCAGAAGCAGTTCCACTCACAACATGACGTCGGAAAATGGCTTGACTTTTGGATAGCATCGCAAGATTAACACTTTTACCGTAATGGTATTCGAAAACGTTATGACTAACGATTTCACAGCGAACCGGAATTTACTCTAACAAGAAGAACAACTCTTGCCAACAAGTGCTACTTCGGGCTGAGTAGGCAGTTGAGAAGTAAAGTCCTCTCTTGACCAACAAATTCCAAACTCCGCAAATCATTCCCGTCCTGCTATATGGTGCACACACAAAATCGAAAAAGAACAAACGATTCATAAAACTTATTTATGCCGTTATAACCAGTCCCTTCCTGAACTAGTTTCAAACCCGAATCTAAATATTAGTCATTCTCCAAATTTAGCTAGCCGTTCCACCATACGAAATGCATAAGTGCAACAAACGCGCAAAGCAATCAAAATTACGGACCATAGTCGACCGACTATATAAAGAGAAGAAAAAAGTGAATGCGAACACTTAACCCACCTATTTGTAATCGAAATAATGCCAAGCATTGTTGTCACTTCTACAATTTCCCTTTATACTTTTTCGCACTATCGCACTAACATTGGCGTCGCCAGCCAAAGAAATGAAATCCTTTAATGCGCAATGTAAACAAAACGGACACGTGACCAAATCTCGCTATTTGTAGCTGAGTGCGCATTCACACACACACACCCCAAACACTTGTTTGCATGTATGTATGTGTAGTACATGAATTTGTACAGAAAACCCTATAAGTAGACTCATTGTCTTGCAAGTGTTCCCACAAGCCCTAGAACCTGTCTCTTATACACATCTAGATGTGTATAAGAGACAGCATTCACACACACACACCCCAAACACTTGTTTGCATGTATGTATGTGTAGTACATGAATTTGTACAGAAAACCCTATAAGTAGACTCATTGTCTTGCAAGTGTTCCCACAAGCCCTAGAACTGTGTAAGAACACAAGTCCTTGCCACAACTAAAAAGGCGCACAAGAAGAAATGAAGAAATGTACGTGTACGAAGTGCAATGGCGGGGCGCAGTGGCAACGAGTTGAAAAACAGAAGCCGGAAAACAAATCGGCCAAGCTGGCCAGACACGACACGTAGCAGCCGGCCAACCGAAAGATGTTCTAGATACCGACCGCGGTGGAGGTGTTGAGAGCGAGGTTAGTATTTAGTTGTTATACTTGTACAGTGCATGGGAGCGAAAATATTTTTTATGAAATAATAAAAATATGTTTATGAAATTTAGCTCGACTTGTGATATAAAATTAGGCGAAGTTGAGGTTTAAAAGCACGCTGCCCTTGTCCGAGACAAAGCTGTTACTTTAAATTACCTGTCTTTTATTTGACCAGATAGGATAGTGGTGAATCGAACTAACTATACTAGCTGTATAACAGACTAAGAGAATTGTGCTAATATATTTTCTGGCCAATTGTGGTTTGTTCTTTGGTGGGGAAATATTGTCTTCGGCCCAAAAATATTTTAGGAGCCTATTATTTCCAGTATCTACAAATGATCAAATTTTATCCAGAAAACACATATCTTAGTATTTATTATGGTCTGTGCCAGCGCTTGACCCAACTTCTTACAGGGTTTCTCCGGCAAGTAATAGGACTGATTTTCTTTAGCCGCGAATGGACTTTGAAGCGTATGTGCACCGACTGGATTCGGTAGAGGGCGTTCCAGGCACATGCAGTCAGTACAAAAATTTTCGCGTTCCGTGTTTCTGTTAGTGCTACAAGCCGTAGGCTGTGTTCGCTAAAGAAATAAGTGTGAAAATTCGTAAATCTACCACAGATACGTTTGATATGATCAAGCAGGTGTTTCGGTGGCATCAGATCTTTTTGGAGGGCTGGGAAGAGGTCGCTTATGAAGACTATGCTAGCAGACCTGCTTATCGGTTTCGGCACATTTCGCATGCATCATCACCAGTGAAAATGCTTTTAAGAAATGAATTCTACATCCACCACGTTGTGAAGCGTCTCATTTATTACCTCTATTTGACGTCCTTTTTCAAAAGATGTAGGTCTTTTGGTAAAAGTCTGATTCGTTGACACGCTTCATACCCAAAACTTTAACCAAAATGTGTTTACTCGATTCATAAGAGATGTTGAGATTCTCTGTTAGTTTCTTGTTTCTGTAACTCTTTCGAGGTCAACGTCTTTAACAGAGGTGGATGAAGGATTTCATGATAAAGTAGACTCCCGAAAACACCTCTGCAACATTTTCCATGACTCCGTGGCCGTGATTTCATATTAAACACACAAAATTACATTTTTACAAAACCTGGTCTAAACTATGTAAAACAAAACTGAAGATGGCGATTATATCGTATAATGAGGTATCCTCATACTGTCTTGCAACGAATCCGATTCGCTAACTTTGCTATTACTTTTGAATGTAAATTTCTTAACAGGAGGTTTAGATTGTTCAATTAATAGTTCCATATAGAAAAATCTGAATAATTTTGTTCCTCACTGGGCCCACTGTGAGGTTGCAGTGTTAAATACATTGGAGTCGAGGGCAACAGCTTGCCATATTGTGTCATTATATAACGACACAGAACAATGGACATTGGCCAACAAAACGCTTCCCAACATACACGCATTTGAACACTTAGAAGACACACACGCACATGCAAACATACATATGTAAACACAAACACATTTAAGAAGAGTGCAACAAAACGCTGAACATGAAAGAGGACCGCAAAAAAGTGCACAACAGGCGGAGGAGAATAACGAAAACATAACACAAAAGACAATCATGCTGGCAAAATAACAACAGCTAAAACAACAACAACAACAAAAGCGTTAAGCAGTTAATGGCGGCAGTGGGAGAGCTGTGGGGCGAGCACTTACAAGTTGTTCGGACATGCCGATAATGAGGCGGCCAGCTGGCGCGCTCCACCGTCTCCACACACACATATACTTATACATATGCATGCTTGCAATATTGTTTGCTGGAATAACAGTGTCTACGTTATAATTTCCGACTGCAACAACTGGCCAAGTCGTTCGTCCGCTTACAAGACGCACCAAAGAAGGGAGCAGGGGCGCAGCGGTACAAAAGAAAACCCCGCAGCGACGCGGAACACTTATAATAGGAGAGGCGCTACGCCACCAACACACACACACACACACATACAATCACTGCCCAAAGCACACACAATGAATTATTAATTTGATATTTCTCTTTATGTACAATAATTTCTTACGTAATATCAACGTCTTTTACGCTTAAGCGATTGCCTGCATAAATGCCAGCGTTGGTTTGTGTCCTTTCAGGACCTTTTGGTTGGCATTGTGCTTTTCCTGCGGGAATTTTCACAGCCAACGTTTGTCTACTTAATTTCGCAAATGTTTTTTCAATGAATACTCTTTACCTCTGCTTCATTCTTTTTTCCGCTGTGCTTCAGCGACGGCCAGTGTTTGCTTTGTATCGTTTGGGTAAAAAGTTGCAGAAGAAACATGAAATACTGCAGCATAATCGTTTAATCGTGAGTGCCTTTAAGGCTTTCGAGCATAATGCAATTGTGTTTGAAGTGAAAAAATATTACAACAACTCCTACTCTTACTTATGGAAGTCATGTGTGAGCATATGTGTGAGTCGAGACTGGAGTTAGGAGTTATCTTGATTGCTTACAAATGGAAGTAAATGAGTGGACTTAAATCTAACTTATTCGGAAGTTGTTAAATTAACTGTTTGTCATTTCTGCAAATTAACTTCATATTGACTTAGTTCACTTCTGTGTTCAGCTTATGACGTCCGAATAAAGTTTAAAGATTAAATTGAAAATAAGAAAAAACGTTAATTTCGATTGCGTCGACACTTTAATATCCTTCACAGATGTATTTCTTAAATCATAAGAATTTATTACTTTTAAAATTTTCCCAATCTTCGTGACTAATCGACAGACCCAAAACGTGAAATTATCTGCTATCCGAAGTGTTCTCTAAATTCATTAATTGATGCGATTGATGAGCGGGAAGTGGCGCCGTCGTGTTGAAACCAAATGTCGCCGAGATCACGAGCTTCAATATCAGGCATCAAATAGTCGGTTATCATGGCGCATGATTCTCACCGGCATCATTTTTGAAGGAATATGGATAGTTGATTTTAACGACCCACAAACCCCACCAACCCGTGGATTTTTATAGATGAAATGACTGCTCCTGTATCACTTCAGGTTACTCTTCGTCCTAAATGCAGCAATTTTGCTTGTTTACATACCTATTGAGCCTAAAATGAACCTTAATGCTGAATAAAATTTTTCTCAAAAAACATCGGATCTTCTTTGAACTTTTCAAGAGTCCATAGAAAGATGCCATGTCACTTGGGAAGGTCGAGTGGCTTCAGTTCTTGCGCAAACTGCACTTTGTACGCTTTCAATTTAAGATCTCGATGTAAAATGCGCCAAGTCGTTCTATACGTCTGTCCGAATTGCTGCGAATGGCGCTGAATCGACCCTCCCAGGTTTTCGTATACATTCTCAGCTATGGCTGCTATATATTCTCCACTGCGTATTGGACGTGCTCTGGTTTCTCAAGTTGGGTGATGGTGTTGCGAATAGTATGCTCAGTAGACCTATTATGTTGATCATAATTTCAACGATGAACGTTGTTCGGGCATAAGTCTTTCCACGATGAAATGTCAAGCACTATTAAACATAAATTATATATAGTATTTATACCTCTACCGTTATTTATGTTTAATCTGATCGAGTATGACAACCATTATTACTACATGTATACTTGTTTCAAAAACACTAGTCTCACTAAATGCTTTCTGGACATTAAGCGCGTACATTTTTGAGAGCCTTGTGCCTTTTTTAATGAGATAATTAGGCATAAAGGAATATAAATCGTTAAAACCTTGTAAATTCTCCGGTCTTGGTGACCATGCTACCGATGCAGGACATCAGACAATGCGCTCACAAAAAGTATTTTTCAATAAATTCATTGTTTCGTTGGCTGTATGGTAGGTAGCGCCTTCTTCTTGAAACCGACAGTTGTCCGCATCAACAGACTCCAATGCATAAACGGCAAAGTCATTAATCACGACTCTATGGCGCTCGCTATTGACTTTAACATTATGGCCGGCTTCAGTTTTCAAAAAATATGTTCCATTTATTTCCTCTGTCCATAAAGTACAGTACAGTGATTTTTGGAGAATGTAACAGTGGTTGAACAGTGGCTTGTAAGTTATCATCATTACAAATGCGAAAATTTGTTTATAAACATACCCATAATATTTTTTGTGATAATCTAGATCGGTGGCCATCTCGTTTTGGAACCATTCAGCGATCGTGCGAAGGTCTTGATGACCGTTCGGCTACAAGAGCACGAGACTAATTTTGGAAGCACTTCAACGCAGATCGTCTGCAAAATCTTTCTTAAAGTGAAGGCAGTATGAGATGCGGAGTTCTTAAATCAAACTGAATATAAATAAATTAACAGCTATTAAAAATAAAATCTTGAACAAAAGTCATTGAAAACAGCTGATCTAAAAAAACACCTGTTATTTATCATACCATAAATGGATCAGCAGGTTCAAAATTAAACCAATTTGTCCTTTTAGGTTCTCCTATTTCTTTATTCACTTAAATATGACAGGAAATATTCTTCCAATAATGTTATTGAATGCTGTCAATGCCAAAGCTGAGAAAAAAGCAGATCCGTTCTGGAAATATTTGCAAATTTTCGAGGGACACAAATTGAACCGCCTTATTAACATTCATACCACGTGCTTTGAACTCTTAACCTTCTCATATGTATATTTCAAAACCCCAAACTATCACATTTTTGGTTTTTTCATATTTTATCTTTTAACATATTCATACACACATACTTATATACATACATATTTTCAATTATTATATTATACTACATTCTTTTTTGAAGCTTCTGCGCCTGACAAATGATTTCCTCTACTAAAAAGACTAATTACCTCAACATTTAGGAGCATTACAAAACTGAAGATATGTACATATATTTATAAAATTCTATGTATTTGCTGCAAAATTCCATTTTTCACATTTGCTTATTCACTCGAAAACAGAAACATATGTTTATTAATTATAAAGCAGCGCTATGCAGCAATGTTGTGTGTTAATTAGTGGCATATGGTTTCGCTGAAATCACGTTTTTTGTTCCGTTGTAATGAGTTTACATTCTGTGGAGCTGTCATTTAACTGGGCGTTATCAAAAATATATTTCGAAAATTATGCTTCTATGCCAATGAAATAATATTAAAAACAATTACAATTAGCAAAATTGACATAAACACAGACTTATTAACACAATAACACTCCCACGATTACATGAATTAATATGTATGTAAAATTATCGAGTGTTTTTGTAAAATGCTTAAATATAGATATGCGTCCTTCTTTCATGTAACCATGTATGTACATATATAGCGTCGGCTGTTGTATACGCTTTAAGGGGGTATTCTAATCTAGAAATTTAAAAAAAATCTAAATTTTTTTTCATAATTCGATAGTTTTGATATTCAAATATATCGCCCTAAAAGAATTTTTCAAAATTCAAATAAGTTTTAAAGTTACAGCTATTTTAGTGGCGTGGCAACTGGACCGATTGAGCGAACTATCTATATATCTATAACGCAGCCCGAAACTTAACGTAAAACTTTAAACGCGATTTTCTCAAACCTAGTTTTTTTGATCCGGTAGCTACAATATCTCAAGTTCTAATCAGTCGATTTATTTGAAATTTGACATGCATATTCTCCAAATATATCTCTATCATTAGAAGCAACAAAAAATAAAAATTCGAAATTTATAATATTAAAAAAAATCGACAAATTAAAAATTTATTAAAAAAATCGACCTTTTTTAGTAGCCGCCATTTTATGAAAACATTTTTTTTTTTTTTAGTTTTGCTGCTTCATGACAGCGACATTTTTACTCATTAAGAATCTGCCATTCTTTTACTTTTCAGATGACGACAAGGGTAGAAATCATGGCAATGAGGACACGGCCTACTTTTTCCCCTTTTCTTCAAGGACGCATAACTCGATTAGAAAAAAATTTTTTTCTTTGAAATTTGTTTTGTGTACTCTTCTAAGTTTAATAAACAAATGATAAAAAAAAACGGAGAGTAAAAATATTAGTGCTTGTTTTTTATTAATTGTTGGAAAAGGTCGAAATTCGAGCCTCTAGACTAGAATACCACCTTAATAATTTTATGCGAATTAGCTAATGGAATGCAGCGTTATTGTCGTTATGGAGTTAAATTCTGCAAAGTAAAAAAATGTGTACCAAAAAACAGAGACTTTCGAAAACAACCATTGATATAAATTTCGTATGTTAGGACCTTAAGACATCCGAAATTGCTTAAACTCTATTATAAACCTTAAAAATACTTTGCTGTAAATTTAAAATTGCAGAAACATGAAAAGAAATATTAAATTTTACACCAAATGGAATTTACGCTTTTTATATGACCACTCTAGTAAAAGCCTCACGGACCTACTCGTCTCAGTTCTCAACCTTTACTCTTACGAGGACGTCAACCAGTTGGGCAGCGGTTTCTCAATTAAGGGACCAGATATTCCAGCTGCCTGCTCTTAAATCGTAATCCGTAACAGGTTTATAGGGGTCGTCATCAAAAATAGAGGCTCTCATCCGAGGTTGGATGTTTCGCACTCAAACGGATTTTTGTTTTGTTTCTGAAAAAACTACAATCTTCCATAGGACAACTGTTGGCGTACGCCGATAATATTAATATCATTGACCTCAAAAATCGCGCCGTTATTAGCGTATGAGTCTGGATGTGAACGAGGACAAGACGAAATATCTCCTGTCATCAAACAAACGGTCGTCGCACTCGCGACTTGGCTTGCGCGCCACTGTTAACAATCATAACTCAGAAGTCGTAGCTAATTTCGTCTTTCTTGTATCCAATAACAACGTAAGCCGCGAAATCCAACGCAGAATAACTAGTGCCAACAAGTGCTACTTCGGACTGGGTAGGCAATTGAGAAGTAAAGTAATTTGTCCTGTTATGTGCTGCGGACATAGAAAACTTCTGATGAGTCGGCGTTAGAAGTGTTCGGAAGAAATGTTTTGCGGAAGATTTACAGTTCTTTGCGATTTGTCAACGGCGGATACCGGAGTCGATGGAACAATGAGCTGTACGAGATTTACGACGACATTAACATTCAGCGTATCAAGAGACAACGGATACGCTAATATTAGACTTCCACTCTATTGGAGAGATCAGGCGGAGAAGTATCTGGCTGCACTTGGTAAATCACACAAGCGCCAAATAGCGAAAAGAAGAAGCGACTAACTCGGCTATAACCGACAAAGTGATGTTCATGCCAATAAAGAGGAAGAATATGCAAATAGTATGTGATACGAAAAGGAATCTAGAAAACTATCCGACTCGAGCTGCCGAACTCGTGGCACTTGCGCGAATACAATGGGCAACACCAAATGAGAATTTTCGGATAATGAGCACGTCTTCGCGCGTCTGAGCTTGGATTTAGTCTACTCACATGATTATAGATATCACCGAATAGTAATTCTGCAAAAACCGTGACAGGAAACTTTAACTGAAGCATCCTATATCATACATTTATTTAAGGCTTACATTTTTCTTCACACTTGAAAGCATTAATTACGGTATTTTGGTATTTTCACACAGATGTGAAAAACTGTTTACGACTTGCTTAGACAGTCACCGTTTTTGGTTGTTCATCAACAGCTTGGCAACGGCTGCCGAGACATGCAACTGATAATTGCCACACACGCATATAAACAGGCATATAACTGTACATATCCGTGTGACATTTATTTTATAGAATTTATGTTCTTCGGCATTCTACAAGCAGGAGTCGTTATATGTTTTTGGGGGGTACCTTAAGAGCCTGCCTTCTGCCGACTAGAGTCTCGTCTTGGGCCGCCCTAACTCGTTAAGCATTGATCACATAGTTGAAGTGGCGCGCAGATACTGCCATCACAACTTCGTTGATAATTTTATTTGTTTGTTGGCGGTGAGCCAAAATGAGCTGCTCCGCTGCCTCTGCAGCAACGATTTTCCAATTATCGCCCGCCGTTGTTGTTGCTGTTGGCTTGTTGAAAATTATAATTGCTGGCAATGGTGCCAGAGCGTGCTAAAGCCAAAAATGATATGGCAAACATGCCCAGCGCACACACTTCAATACACAAACACACACACACTCACATGTATGAGCACACAAATTAAATTTTAGCACCGCACAAGCGCACACACACACACACACTCGCACGCGCGCACCAAAACTCATATCGCATATCACATAATTAACTTTCCATCGCCTGCGAAAGAATATTTCCACTTTTTATACAAATTATAATTTTATACGATTTTTTACGTGCGCACGCTAACAATATTACTTTCCGCTTTCTTTGCACTCTCAGCTTGCGTGTAATCAACTTGCGCCGTTGCATGGCGTGTATATGTGGCTGCGTTCGCTATTATTATTATTATTGCTGTTTTTTTGTTGCTGTTGTTGTTGAGGCTTGTCACTTGCCGTTTGGCACAGCTTGTCTCGCTTGTTATGGCCTGTCATGCAGCCGCAGTCGAAGTCACCATGAAGAAGAAGAGACAAAGTCTGCGGGCCCGCGTCTGTATCGAAGGAGCGTCGCGCAGAATTATGAAGTTCTAAAGATAATAATGCGCCAACACTTTACACTTGGCATAAATTCAAATCCGTCGTGCCACAGCCGACTGCCAGTCGACAGCCATTGTGCGTCGACCCGTGTGCCACTCCGTTCGTCTGTCCATTAGTCGGTTAGTCCCTTAGTCCGTCCGTTGACTTCGGTAGGCGTCTTTTTGTGCCAACTCTTCGCGCCTTGTCATTTGCGACTTAATGCGAATGAGTTTGCAGCAATCGCATCCGCATTGATGGCGGCGCAAACGCGCACTCAAACACATGAGCGTGAGCGAAAGTTTGTGTGTATGTAGGCATCTTCTTTGATAACTTTTAACCAAATGTCAGAAATACTTGCGCGCACACATTCACTTGAGTTCGAGTGTGTGTGTGTGTGTGTAAGCATATGGATATTTGCTTTTGTGTCGGTGGGAGGACGTCAATTCCTTCCTAACTCTTTGCTCAATTGTCCAGTAGTGGCATTTATCATATGTCAATTCGTTCGTTTTTATTGACTGAGCATTCACAAAGCGCGTACGAGCATTTCTTAATATTTCGTTCTCGTGAGTTTATCGAGAGCATGTGTGCTCATAAAAGGCAATAATGCATAATTGAATTGATTTTTTACTGCGTCGCGTCTAAATGGATTTCATGGGCGTTCGTAGAACTTTGGCGGTCTCATGCTATTAACGAGGCCAGAGGAGCGAAGAGTGAGACGTGGAATTTTGCCGCATGAAGCGACTGGAAAGTTATCAAAAGCCGTTAAATGGCATATTTTTCTAGGCGTTCCTAACTTTTTCATAGAGAAAAATGGAGAAATGTATATATAAGGAGGATCAAGGAAGAGGATAAGGATAAGGGTCAATGACTTGGTCTGTGCGACGCTATTGAGTTGAACATAATCCGCAAATAATGATTTACAATCAGTAATAGGTTTCCTCAAGATTCACCAATCATATTTGTATGATCCCTTAGCTTGGATACTGAGTCTGACATATAAAGAAATCATTATAAAAAAAGGTGTAAAAGTTGGTCAAGTCTACCATATAACAGACACCTATGAACGCTTTTGTAATACCTGATTTGATATTGCCTCAAGTGGATTCATTCTTACTCTTGTGGTTGATGTTGTATCGAACAATTCATTTCGCTGAAAGTGCGAACACAGATGTCTTCTTTTTTATTGGCGTAAACACCGCTTACGCGATTATAGCCGAGTTAACAACAGCGCGCCAATCGTTTCTATTTTTCGCTACGTGGCGCCATTTGTATATTCCAAGCGAAGTCAGGTCCTTCTCCACCTCGTCCTTCCAAGGGCTTCCTCTTCTTCTGCTTCCCTCGGCGGGTATTGCGTCGAATACTCACAGAGCTGAAGTGTTTTCATTCTTTCGGACGACATGACCTAGCCAATGTAGTGGCTGTTTCTTAATTCGCTTAACTGTTTCAATGTCGTCGTATATCTGGGACAGCTCATCATTCCATTGAATGCGGTAATCGCCGTGGCCAATGCGCAAAGGACCATTCATCTTCTGCAGAACCTTTCTCTCGAAAATTCATAACGCCGAGTCGTTAGAGGTTGTCATCGTCCAAGCCTTTGCACCATATAGCAGGACGGGAGTGATGAAAGGCTTGTAGAATGTGGTCTTCGTTCGTCGAGAGATCTTCCGTTTTCAGGATTCATTCGTTTGCATAAATCGTTCTGCCACACAGATATGGATAGATATTATGTAGAGAATTTTTTGGGAATTCTTGTCCCCTTTGCTGTTTAAAGTGAAATACATTACTTCATTTTAGGTTATGCTTTCTTGTTATCAGGCATTTTTAACATCCGGAAACAGACAGTTTATCGAAAACATATAAATTACAGTTTCTAGAATATACAATTTCAGACCAAGACTAATGCGGCCAGGTTGCAGTTAGAACTTTTGGATTGTGGTGTATTCTTCGACAGAACACTTTCATAAACCTACAAAGCCATTCGTGACGGTAGGGAACTCAATTTCTCCTCTCCTCCTACCATTACTAAAAACTACAACGATATGCCCTCAAATACAAATCATTACTATAATAAGAAACTATTCGAAAGAAAAGAGTGCTCGAAGTAGTATTTTAAGTAATCTAGAAGCTTTGGTTTGTCAACTTTGATTACTATTTGCCTTTCCGATTTAGAGAAATATTTATACATGTAAAATGTTACTTTGATCTGGAAGATGAAACTAACCTAGATTTTCTTATTTGTGGCTTAATTTGTTAAATCACTAACTTAAGTAAAATCTTCCAAAAATTTGGAAGCGTGGGCGAGCATGCTCTTAAATCGCTGGCGTTTTTACAAATACTATAACCATCAGACAATGTCATATTTTTGGCACACTCTGTCCTTGGAGTGAGTTCTGGCAAATATTCGGAGCGCACAATTCTTACGAGCAAAATATTATTCCCTTCTTTGTTGTCGTTGTAACGACGATGACACCAATTTTCGCACTTATTATCATTTTAAACAACTTCATTCCTATATATGCTTGTATTTGTTCCCGTAGTCGTTGTTGTAATCAAGATTTTTTGAAGGCACATAAAAATCCGCTTTAATATCACGGCTCGCATCACTTTGCAATTTTCAACGTCGTCTACAACTGAGATATTCGCGTTTTTATTAAGCTTCTTTTGCGGCAATTTGCCTCACTAACCTCACACCCACTCTTCGCCCCTCTGTTTTCTTTAAATAAATTTTGAATTTTTAATCTTTTTACGCGGCAACTTAACATCAGCCCGTTCTTGTGGGAAAATGTGACCGTGGCTCGGGGACTCGCAGCCGCCTCATTCAATTCCTGGCATGTAAGGCCGACACGGCTGCAAAACTGCCAAACATCGAAAGTCGAGTCGTAAAGTGTTTTTGTTTTCACCAATATCATTGCATTTGTAGGCTCGCATGTGAGTGGGTGGGTGTGTGTGAGTTTCAAGTTTAACCGCAACGCTGGGTGTCAACAACAATGATACTTACTGCCAAAGTTTGAGTAATCTTATCACTCCACCCAATCGCCTAACCTATTAACTTATAAAGGCCCCATCGAGTGTCGTACTTAATGCCCCAAATGGCAGCAGCAGCGGGTGTTGGAGGCGTGGAAGGTGTGAGTATTGGCACCCTCGCGAAATATCGAGCAGACATTGTATGTGTGTGCGTTACGCACTCACATATGACTTGTAGTCCTTAACTGCCGCACTTAGGTCCTCGCGCTTGTTTTTGTTTGCAGTTTATTATTCCGTTTCCTTTATTTGATTTTTTTTTCTGGCGCAGACATTGCAGCTGCTGACTCCTACTGCTGCGCCTGCACTATGTCTGGCTGGCTGACGCCTCCTTTGCCAGCGACACTTCCCTTTCGTTCTCGTTGCTCCCGATCCGCCTGCTCGCAACACTTCTCCATTATATGCGTGTGTCTCGCCAGCTTCTGGCGTGCCTGTCAATTTCGTTGATGTCTGATCTGCGCGGGAGTGTGAGTGTATGGGTGTGCTGTCTACTCCTACCACCAGCGACTGGGCTGGTTGGTTGCTGGCTGCCGGCTTTAGCACTTGGCTGCTTGTCAATGGTGACTTCGTCTGTCGCCCGGTCACCCTGTTGCAGTAGGAAGCTCGCTTTGCGGGCGCATAAAAATAAATGAAGCGTGACGCTTTGTTTTCCTTTGATTTAGTTTTATGAGTCTACATCGGATGTAATTGAATTATGCAAGTTGGCGCCATATCACCCATATCTCACTCACACCCCCACACATAGATATACACACTCATATGCATACAAGTGAGTGCTTCGAAAATCACGAGACCGAGCCCCCAACAACATCCAACAAACAGAGCAACTTATACACACAAACAACCACCTAATAACCCACACATCGCTGGCAGAGAACAGTGAACTATATCGTCTCCCTATTTTATGTAAGTTTATGGGTATATGTTTGTATGCCGTAGTTATACCCTGAACAGCGTGACGAGCTGAGTTGATAAGCAATGTCCAGCTGTCTATCCGACATTCTGTTCGTCCAGCCATCCGCATGTAAGGGGATTTTCAATATAGACCCTATGAAACGTCATATTTTTCACGCTCTTTTGACATTTATCTTCAGTAAGGTTTGCTATTTCATCATGAGCAGATAGACGATCCAAAAACAAGTCGAAATTATTAAAATTTATTACCGAAATTTGGAGGCAGTGGCGTCAACTTTAAGAGTTATACAGTGTAGTACCCGAACTTAGTTTTGAGATCCGAAATTTTGTAGGCGAGTTTTTCTCTCCAAGAAACTGCAAATTTGTCGGAACCGCGGAGAACTTTTGTTTTTGACAAATTATCTTTATAAAGGCATAGATTATTACTCAAGGCAATACTACAAAATCTAGTTGTATAATATAAATATTTGCTATAAGCACTGCACCCATGAATGGTATTAAACAACAGAAGTTAACATTTTTTTCTTATTTTTGCTTCCATCTGACATAGGAGTGGTAAGCGGCGGGAAGATGACGACACAACTTTATTAGCATTCGATCTTAATATACTCCCTTATGCGGGTATACACTCATCAGCCGTTTATTCCCAGCTCGCATACTTTATTGTTATAATTCTTTTAAGGCACTCTACATTGAACGAAATAGTTTCTGTCATAGTTTCCACCTAACTACGAGGTTGATAATGCGAAATTGTGAGAAATGATGATTAATTATATGTACTGAAAACATATGTGCATTGATTAATCACTTGAAACTTTTATGATTCAAACTCGGGCAATATTCCTTGGAATAATATAAAATTATATTTTAGCCTTTTTGGAATTTTACTTGGGAGAAGTGTTTTCAAATCCGATGGTGACAAAATAATCATTCAATTTAAGCTTTCGAGGTGAAGAATTGGGAGAAAAGAAGATTACTGAAATGTGCGCAACTCCATCATAAGACTTTAAACAAACTGAATTAGACTCATTCGCATATATAAGGCTCTAATAGATGGATTCATAAAATTAAATTAAGTATGCCTTTTTAGACACGAAAATCAATCGTCCTTGTTGTCATGAAGCTTTAAGGATTACATGGGTTTACGGGTTTCAAAAAATCGAACTATTTTATTGTCATATTAAATTCTATAACACCTTAAAAATGTTTTTCTAAGTTTTCAAGTTGATCCGAGTAATTTTTTCGGAAATAGAGCTTTAAGAACTTATGCTATCCAGGCTAGTTGGGCTAAGTGCGCCGTCTTTAAACGCGTGTTTCCCGAAATTGTGGTTTTAAGTCGTTTGGTAAGATATCTCGAGAAGTAATCAACCGATCTTCATGAAATTTTACACAGATCTTTGAGATAAAAATATTAAAGACTTGGATGAAGGATTTTTGTCGACTACAAGCTAGCTCCGTTTCCTTTCTTTTCTAGAATGAAACTCAATGAATTTCACTAAATACAGTTCAGCCTTTAATCTTAATAAATGCCCGGAAGCTTTTGATTCTAAACTTTTTGGTTATAATATAATAATAAATTTATAAATCCACGAATGCTTCCCTTCAAACTTTCATTTTCCTAATCGAAGCACCTGATCAAAAGTGACCCGGACTTTTCCATATAAATTGGACCGAAATCGAATGCATACAACTTTTTTTTCTTAGATGGATGCAACTTTTTATGTTCGTGAGGAGTTTGATCTAAATAAGTCAATTTGAATAAGTTTGAATTTTTTTGTTAAGCTTTGTTGACTATTTTGCTTTGGAATTTTGCATTTACAATGAAATCACGGCTACAGAATAATTGAAATTTTTACAGAAGTATTTTGGGGAGTATATTGGGTGTATAATATTGGGGAGTCGCGAACCGGAGAAGTTTAGTAGATCAAAGTATTAGGTGAAGGACGTAAAGTCATGGAAAACTTTTATCATCCACATCTGTTAATGACAATTGCATCCAAAAAGTTAAAGAAACTGTCTCTGACAATTGTCGTGTTGGCATCAGAGAGATAACGAGAATCTCTACATCTTGAATGGATCGGCTCAGCACATTTTAGTTAATGTTAAGGGTATGAAGTGTGTCCATGTTACATTCAAGACTAAAAGACTTGAAACTTTTGCAAAAACATTGTGGGATAGAGGTCGCTAATATATGATAGACAACGCAGCTGAGGACCTTATTCATCACCCATCATTACTGGTGACGGAAAGTGGGTTTAAAATGTGGGAAGTGTCACAATCTAGCGCGAAATTGGATTAAGCGTCGATGTGCTTAAATCGCCTTTAGAACCTATTTTGATGAGGATATTAAGGATATGTACTAAAATACGTGAAAATTTAGTTTTCCGGGTCAAATTTGATCAGATGGTAAGTTCAAATTTGTGAATATTTAAAGGAATATTATCGTTTTGGAAAAATTTAAAAAATGTATTAATTTTGAAATTATTTTAGTCCTATTTTATCAAATTTAAGACTGGATTCGAAAGTTCAGCCTTAGTTACCTGAAGTGTTTCAGAGGCAACCACAAAGCAGAATTGGCTCTCACTGCTAATAAATTTGTATTCAAAAACAGTAACTAACTAAAGAATAAATTTTCATTCGTTTTTCCACCACCAACCACCCCTCAATATACTCATAAATATAAAGTTTCGCATAACCTATAAGTAGAAACTATTTTTTTTGCGTGTAACTACTAATCCTTAATAAGGTTTTGTGTTTTCGCTGTGACACTTTTCACACAGTTTTCACTTGTCACCCACACCGCTACAAACACACAAGAGTCAGCAGCAATCCTTGCCAGTGGCAGCAACTAAGTATCACACGGCGGCTGCTGCCAGTCTTCTCACATTGTTTGTATGCGTGCTTATTATCCTTTCCTTCCTGTTAAGCGCACAGTCAACCGCACATGACGAGCGCTATTCTCTACGGCTGCTGCTGCTCCATTGTTATTATGCGAGAATGTGTGCGTGTGTGGGTGTGTGTGTGTGTGTGAGTCGATACATGGATTCGCTCTTCGGTAATAAAATGATATTTGCATTTTAGATGCTTCATAGGAGCAGTAAATGAGTTGGAAAATATGTCTGTGGTTTTATTTTTGATACAGACAACAACAACATGATGAAGAAATAGAGTGTAAAGAATACGAATATCAAGCAGGAAATTGCAAAAAAATGCGAAATAAAATCGCACTGCAAAAAGAAAGAAAGAAAGAAATGAAGATTGAGTGTGCAAGTGGCTGCGTGAGTGGAGTGTCGGATGAGTAAGAGTGAAGAGTCGCTGCATGACAAGCAGCAAATGTAAACGAAGAACAAATTGAAAGAAAAAGTTCGTAATCGAAAATGCTAAAATGCTGGCTAATCACCACTGATGGTTTTTCGTTGCCTCAACCGGCCGACACTCGAGTGGCTTTAAGCGTTTCCACCAGCCTATCATAATCTACCGGTACTGGCTTTGTGGGAATGAGGCGGTGGAGCATGCGTGCTATTACTGCTATCGCCGGTTACTTGGCCATTGGCTTAATACCGGCTATTGGTGCTTTACCGCATTCGGTTTCAATCATATTGCATGGCATATTTGTACATGGATTTGCTCTCCGAGATCTCTGGGGAGCACATGATAAATCGATTTACTAAAGGTCGCCCAAAAATGCATCTGAAGTAGCCCTTCGTCAAACTTGAATTAAGGCAGTGAGTATTTTCTATTGGTTGCTTGTACAGTGGGTTCAAGAAGTTAAAATAACGGATTGTTTTCCTCCGTGCGCAAATATATAATATTGTAATATATTTCACAACTCCACCTTTCGAAGAGTCATGCTTAAAGGAATGGCAACAGGTGAAGTATACTGCGACAGAAAAGTTCTTGGCCAATGCCTGGTGTTCCAAGCCGAAAATCTTCATGATATTTGGCCACAATTTGATCGAGCAACTTGGTTGGTTCCCATTTCGTGGCTGAACCGTTTAGGTGGGCATTACCCGAAATCAATTCTGCTGGTAAGGATGACTTTCAAGTGTCAGCGAGTAGGTGGTCTTTGGGCTGTTGGAATACCAAGACATTGAATGGGTTATTTGATCACATGTCGACAGGTAGAGGTCACAATAATTACTCATGTTAATCACAGTTTTTTAAGCTACTACTGATAATTGTCAATGAATTTTCCACTGAAATTCTTGTAGTGAGGATCACGAAAACAAAGAAGGAGCTATATCTAACGGGGTTTTCAATAAAAGCGCTAAAAAGTTCCATCAAGCATGGATGCTGAACTCAATTTTCGATGATTTTCAAGCATAAATTGGCCGATACTGCCGCAATTTCATGTTCGATATTCGTACGAAGTTAATCAATCGTCGCTGGCTTGTTGGCATAGACCATAGACTTGATCACTGGAAATAGTCTAATGAAGCGAATCGCACAACCGCGGCGGCCAATTGCCTGAGCCATTTCGTGAGATAACACGTTCACGAAACTTGGTTTTCAAGAAATCGATTGTGAAATTCTATGTGTGGCTTGTGGCGCCCATTCAGAGTAACGGGCTGGTCTTGATTATCATGGAAGAAGTACGGCCTAATGACGCTACCAGCCCATAAATCGCTCTAAACCAAACATTTTTCGGAATGCAATGATGACTCATATACGTGTGGATTGCTGCCGGACCAATAACGAATATTTTGCTTACTGACGAAGCTATTCTGCCAAAAATAAGCTTCATCGCTGAAGTTGATTTTTCGATGAAAATCCGGATCGTTTACAAGTTGTTACTCAGCACAATTCACAAGCATACGACGATTCTAGTGGTCAAGCGGCTTCAGTTCTTGTGTCAATTTGATCTTTTTAGCATATAGATCAAGATCTTTCCGCAAAATTCGCCACAAACACGTCACAGAGATGCCAAACGCTTGACAACGACGGGATTCAGACTGATTTGGGTCTTCCTCAGATCTCTCTTACTGAAGAGAAATGTCAAAAGAGCGTTTGCTATCAATATCGGTCTATATTTGTAACGTTTTTATTGAAAACCCCATTAGTAGCTATATCAAGAACAATACTGAAAAATCCAAGTTTAATCTCTAAATTTAAGCCAGGCTCTTGTGTATTTGTAGTGTATTTATCTTTAAAGAATATATCTGAGCTACCTGCATGTAAATATTTTACGTTCGTAAAAAATATTCAAGGGAGTTTTTACACACTGTACTTTAGCTTGGTCACGGTTAGCCGTCTGCCTTGTTGCTTTACAGTGCCGGGTTCAATATTCGCGTTAATCACCCAAGCAGGCAATCAGTCAGTCAAATAGACGCGCAGACCAACACGAACATGGACGCGTGGAAAAATTGGAACTGATACGCTTGCAGTGCTAGGCTTGTAGGCCGATAGTGAAAGCACGATTTTCGACCACAAATCGCGTTGCCTAGCGAATCTATCACATTGGGCTCGGCTTAACGAAGCGACAGATGGATGAATGTATGGATGGGTTCGCAGGTGGGCACATGCCGCGTCACATTGACATAAGCACATAGCTTGTCACTCAGCGGTAACTTGCGCCGCACGCATACAATGCCAAAGGCATAGTTGCGTTTGTGTGCCAGTGTGTGTATATTGGTTGTACGTATGTATGATGGAGAACAGCACCCCTTGTAGACTTTATAATCCAATTACATTTTTTCCTACTTTCCGTTTCATTTTTTGTTGTTGTTTTCATTGAAGCTAGCTTACGAAATTACAGCTGAAATGTCAGATCCTGAGTGATTTGAGTGGTTGTTAGCCGAAATCGAGACGAGTTAAGATAACTGCGAATTAAGAAGAACGAGTAAGAGTGATAAAAGCGCACGAGGTGATGTGAACGAAAGCCGAGCTAAAAGGGGGTTGTCATGTAACAGTAGTCGAAATAAAAATTTCTGTTGCAAAAACACCAACAAGCAGCAGCCAGGTATCGATAAGACACACATACAGCTTTGCACGCGTGTCTCACTCCGAGTTGCTTTCCGTTAGTCCATCGCCAACCGCCGTCTCTTCCCACTACTTTTTCATTGCTGCAACAAATCGAACTCAAGTATCGAATATCAAAAATATAATATGTCGAACAACGACATCTTTGACACTCCCTTCAAGGGGAGTTCGATCGAAATGGGAACGTGTGCGCAGCACCTCACAAAGGCAGGTTAACGGGAAATGGTAGAGTGTGTGCAGTGAGTCGCAGGGAGTGCCATGGCCACCACCAAGCATCAGGTACACTGTAGGATAGTGAATATTTTTATTGCCAATGACATTGATACTTAAAGCTAGGTGCTCCAACTGTCCTCCATCGCTGCAGTGATGCATGAGCACAGGCGTACACGTGCTGCCTGGCTGGTCGTTTCAATAAGGCTGTTGATAGCCTTGGTGGTGTAGTAGTGTGGTGGTGATGTGTGTGTGAATATAGGGATTCTATATTGGTAAGTATGTATATATTGGCGTGTGTGTATAATAATTGGCTCAGGCTTGCAGTGCTTCAGCGTTCGACATCGTTTTTCGGTAGGGTAACCCGTAATCCTCTTTGTGGTTGAGTGGTTGATATCGAAGACCCCGATAGAAGATACTAATGGATTAATAAAAAATATACTGAAAAAGAATAAGAAATGGATACAAAATGATGGTACCATATACAATATACCAGTTTTCGAAATAAGTTTTAAGAACAAGCAGAAAGTTCGTCATTTTGCTTTGATGTTAGCCGAAAAAATTGAAACTTTGTTTGCCAAAGAACAGTCGCCAGTTGGAAAAAAAACTTATAATTTTGGATTCAGAAACCATTGGTATTTGTACTCAGGATCCAGAGCTCACCTCCTCGTAATTATCAGCTCCACAACCTTTATGAATTCACCAGTACCGCTGCCAGCGCAATTTCCAAGCATTGAAGGTCTCACGAAAGTCATTCCCCGGAATAGCCGTGAGAGCCGAGTTGCATTATGTGTGGATCCCCTTTGTGATCTCAATATGCTTGCCTTTCATCGGCCTTTCCATGCAAGGAAACAAAAAAAAGTATGGAGGAACCACATCTGAGCTGTAGGGCGTCTGCAGAAGCTTCGGAATGCCGTCCATGGTTAGGTTCACAAGAAAGGCAGTGTGAGCCGATGCGTTATCGTGGTCCAACTTCCAATCGGCTGGCTTCGTTTGAGTCTTTTGAGGATTTCCACAAAAAACTTGGTGTTGACGGCTTGTCTACGAGGAACAAATTCACGGTGGACGATGCCTTTGATGTCAAGAAAGACAATGATCATTATTTTCACTTCTTCCCGGCCCTCCAAAAAAGCCTGGTGCCACCGAAACACACCACTTGTAGCTAAAGCAATATCTGGGTAAGCCTTCTTGCTCATATCAATCGTCTCCGTCACAGATTTACCGAGTCTCACACAGAATTTAATCGCGTATCTCTGTTCCAGGGAACTCTGCGTTTTCGGCTTGCACCACACACTAAAACACGTCGCGCGAAAATATTTGTCTGGACTCTAGGTGCTCGGAGACAACTCTTCCCTACAGAATTCTGTACAGCCGCGGCAGAAGAAAATCAGTCCTATTACTTCTCGGACAAACCCTATATATGAGTAACATGGGTTGCTAACGGTTTAATTGAATAGTTTTTGTTATACTCCTATGTGTTAATTCGATCGTATAGTACAATACGTGTTAAGTCATGAAAAACACGAAAATTGGTATATTTGTTGGAGATCATCACCATTTCCCCGCCAAACGTGACATGTTGCTGTTGTTAAATTAGCTTTTATGGGAGCCCTAAATATTGTTAAAACTTTCGAGATGGTCATCAACGTTATTTAAGGGAAATGGGCTATTTCAACTGTTTCCGGTCATTGAGATGCTCTGAGACCCAATATGAAAAGCTTTAATGAATCGAAGTGGAAATATTCCCAGAGTTTAGGCTAGGATTACGTTAGATACTTACTGAATTGCTATCGACAGAATTGGATACCAAGATTTGCACTTTCAGGGCACCCTATACTTGTTACCAGTGATACTTCTTCCAACGCATATTACACCCCCTGGCTCACCGGTCTTACAGCAGTCTATCAAACATTCTCCTTGTGTATTGCAAAGCATTTTGGCATATGGGTGTAATCCCAGCACGAATTGGGAAAGGTCGATGCAGCATATCCTGTCACGTGATGATGAATGAGCGTAAGGTGGGCCAACCGAAAATAAAACGTTGCCGCCAAATTTTATGCCAACATTATCACGCTGGCTGTTGCGTTTGCTTTAACGAGCTTTGTGAACGCACAACAACATCAAGAACCTCTGAAAAGAGAAGCAAAAGCAGTGCGTGCCCAACACCGGCCCGGAGTGGAGCGCTGCTGGAAATGCGTTTGGCGATTTCACCGCAAAGTGGATTTGGCGCATGTAAAACAAGCGAATCGCCAGGCACACTCGCATGCGTGCACATCAAATATTCTGTCATGGCAAATAAAACACGTCCAAAATAATGCTGATGCCATAAAAAGGAAATTTATTGAAGGGGTCAAGAGTATTGGCGGCGACCAGTCAGGAAGGAAGGAAGGATGGACGGACGGAAGCAACGCATAGAGCATGCATGGGCATTGACTTCAACTGCAGGAAATTTACGAGTCCGACGCGTAGGAGTAGCGTGTCACCTATATTGAAGGCTCTGGCGTGGAAGCAGTTAAGAGGTTCTGTGATGACGAATGGCGCAGCGGAAATTACCGCACACCTACATGGCGTCTTAATCTATACTGCATATTAATGTATTGATTGTAAATTATGTCAAATGTGTTGTTGTTGTTGTTACTATTTTTATCACTTAAGCGCCCAGCGCAGCATATTTGCCACAAAACTGAGCCGATAAATAATGGTTTATTGTGTTTGTTGTGTTCGCTTTGCTATGCTTGTATGAGCGTGGCGTGGCTTGGCGCTTGGAAGCCCACGACTTTGGACTTTCGTTCTCTTGGCGTTCGTTGGTCGCTGGTGGCTATTAACCCTAATGAATTTTCTTAATGGCTCATTAGGTCAGTGGGAAAGTCATTGACGCTGCCCTTGTGGCCCTCCACCAACGCCCAACGCATCACGTCACACATTTCACTTTCCACACACACTCACACACAGCCAAATGTGTACAAATTCGTCCGCAGCGTTTGTATTTGTACAAAGCATTAAGCCATAAATCCTTGCGCAAAACCGCAAACATAGTGTCGTCCATTGACGTTTGCTCGACTGCCCGACTGCTCGAGCGCTCCACCGCTTCGCTGCGTGGTCAATGTTCATTATGGAAATTTTATAGCCACAGCGTTTAATTCGCACACAGCAGCGCCGCACCATCCATCCGGCCTGCCCCAACAGACGCACCCAATTTGGTGTTTTAGGGTTTGGGGTTTACGCATTAGTATGTGCCGTTGTTTGCACGCCCCCAACTAGCACCTGACCCACTAATAATCCGACTCCAAACTAAATAAACCAAAAATGAAAACGGAAATGAAAAACCGTCGCTGTTTTCCTTGTTTACAAGACAAAACATTTGTTTGCGGTTTTCATTGGCGATTTTCATTGCTACTCTGGCTTCGTGTTGTGCTTATATCACGTTTGTTGTTGTTCCTGCAGTTTCAGTTTGTTGCCGTAATCCACTCCAGTTCGATTCACCCGAAATTCCTCGCATTCCAGCCCAACCTAACACAATTGAAATTTTTGTAGTACTTCGGGTTGTATTGTATTTGTTGTTGTTTACATAGTAGAACTAACACTGAAGTTTATGCATTTAGTTGGCATTGAATTTTCTATTTCTAACACCAGTTAACTGGGAACTTGTTATTCAGGACGAACAATTAAAGTTGCAAGTGGTCGGAAAATGTTCGCTGAGAGGAGTGGCGAGCTTTTACGCGTTTCGTATGAAAATATGTAAGCTTTAGCGGAAAAGAATTCACACTGAATTAAAGATAGGATGGGAATAATCGCTTAAACTCTTTTGAAAGTTAATTAAAGTTAGGTTTTCGAGTTTAGGTACATACATATGTATGCACTATATATTTCATAAGGTGATATACGAAGTTCAATAAAAACGTATAAATCACATATTCGAGAAATTTTCTAAAGACATTTTGAACAACTTTTCCAAGTTCCTAAGAGACTTTGGGTCTAAAGTCGATTACGAGCTAGCGATCGTTTAAGTGTCGTGTTTTGTGGATCATAAAAACTTGTTGGTAAGTTTTTGGGATATTCAAAAAAGCGTTTTTGATTGGCACAAATTATTCAAACAAGTTTGCGGAAATATAAGTATTGTTGCTTGAGAATCGACGATTAACAGTCAAAAATCTTACTGTCATCGTTGAAATACCGGAAGGATTAATGAAAACCATTTTGCAAGCTCATTTGGGCTTAAGGAAAGTGAAAACACGATTGGTTCCAAGATCACACAGATTTCCGGCAAACAGCGTCGCGTTAAAGTTTGTGAAACAATGGTTCCGATTACCAGGGTATAATTAAGCATAAGCATTATTAGTGGTGATGAGTTTTGAATCTACGAAACAGACGATCCATCGGCTGAATATCGTGGCATAGATGAGCCGAAGACGAAGACATCACGTCAAAGCTGATAAAACTCTAGGTTATGTTGACATTTTTCTTCGATTATTGAGGTGTCGTGCACTCCAAATTATTTTCAACCGGCCAAACTGTCAACAAGCAATAATATTTGAGTATCTGGGTTTGTTTTGGCGGTTCTTTCTCTGCCCATATACCGACGAGGGAGCTATGGGTGGGAAGAAGCCGTTGGAGGAGAGGGGCAGAAAGCTTTTTTACCAACTCCAGTTTCAGACTTCCGGATTATTGCAGCGTCTTCCAGGCTGAGATTGAAGTCATCAAGTTGGCAGTAGATTTGCTGCTTCGGAGTGCGTCCACCTTGCGAGAAGTTATCATTCACTCAGATAACAGAGTGGCACCCTATAATCATTATCGGTAGAATGGGAACGGGTCGGTGCTCCTGCATCCTCTTGTGCTCTGCTACTGGATAGATGGGACTTGCGGATGCTTGGCCAACACTGGGTCAGCATCGATACTTGCGCAATCGCAAAAGGCTTTTGACCCAAGATAGATCGCTGGAGATCTAACGATCTCTTTGCCCTCAGTAAGGCTAACCTCTCGTTAGTAGTTGGACTTTTAACAGGCCACTGCCCTATTGGCATACATGCTGTAAGATTGGGAATCTTACCAGACGCCATCTGCAGAAGCTGTTTTAAGGAAAATGCGGTAGAAAGAAGCTAGCACTTCCTTATTGACTCTCCCTCGTGTGGGAGGTCAAAACTTCGACACTTGGGGGCACATATCTTCAGACATCCTAATGAACTAGCGGGTGTTGAAGTTAAGTGTCTTTGCAAATTTGTATTGGCTCCTAAGCGCTTTGACAATCTGTAATTCAATGGCTTCATAATGGACTACATTTATCAGTCCGTGTACGAGCTCTGACCAGCCATCTAACCTAACCTAACCTATTGAGCTCAAGCGGGATTACTTTGAGAGGAATGGCGTAGATTTTAAAGAATAAATTAAAAAATTTAAATTTAGGACAACGTCTTACCATATGTGGTTTCGGTGATAGGACCGCATTTGTAAGATTTGTTTTAAATTTGTTTATTAAATGATATAGTAATTTTTTTGACTGGAAAATATACATACATAGCACCGTTACGAGGTTTTTGGAAAAGCTTCTTCTTCCTTATGAATCGGCTCTGAACGGCCCATATAGTTATGGGAAGTTACATCTGGTAAGAAGGCAGTCGTTAGTTGTAGATAACAGATCCTCTATATTTACATGAAATCATTCATTCAGCGGTGTGCTTTAAATCGATAATGCTATTGGAAATACTCTTGAAAAGTCTGTGAGTGTCACAATGCATCGTCAACAGTGTTAATAATAGCCTCAGCATTATTCTGAGTTAACTTGAGAACTGAACGTTTAGAATTAGAAGTATTCGAAAATTCCTTCAAGGCTTTGTACTCGGCATCTAAATCATTGCTTTCTCATACGTTCGAAGAGTGTGGCACAGGTTGTATACAAGAAAAGTGGTTGAAATGCTACATTGCAATAATAAATGTTTAATTTTTTTTTGTCCCAGCTGAAAAGCAAATTCTATTTAGACTTGCATTCACGAAATCAATTTTAAATTTAATATTTCCTAAAAGCGACTATCAAGAGAATGTTTCGAACACGTAGACAATTCAGTTTGTTGAAGTATATTCGTAACAATTTGTACGAAGCTACCGAGAACTTGCACTCAATTTCTGCAACAACAATTGCCAAACCAGGCTCGTCATCAAACTGCAAACAGACTGCTGGTGACACTAATTGTAAATTCATTCACGTTGATCTGCGCGCACCAAAAAAAAAAAAGAAGGCAAACACAACAAAGAGAAGATATGGAAAATATAAAATTGAGTGCAGGACACAATAGGCATTGGACAACAACAACAAAATAACTGACACTGCAACAAAGCGCTGTTATACACAGTAACAAGAACATGTCGCGCGTTAGTTGCATTTATGCCACCTCCACACGTCATTTGCAAGCAAATCGGCACGCGATGTCGGCGTTGTAGGCGATGAGCGTGTCACATCCTATCGCGTTTTGGGCGCCTACAAGTTAAAATACATAAATACATGTGTAAGTACTACATGTGTACAGCGGTGGGCAATAATATAGTGTTGTGAGATTCGATGTGTTTGAATGGAAGGACGCCTCCACTTCCTTCCACATCTAATGTGAGTGCCTAAACAATGTTTTGTATCAATTAAAAAATGTGTTTCATAAAGGAAAGAATGCCTGAACAACATTTACAAATCGTTCAACTTTATTCCGAAAAAGAATATGTTTCGCTAGCTTCGCTGGTGGTCAACATAATTAGCCTACTGAGAAAAGTATTACTGCACGCGGTGAAGAAAGTATAGCAGCCGTAGCTGAGAGCATCCACGAAGACTGTGGAGAGTCGATGCGGCAACTCGAACTGACCTATAGAACGGCTTGGCGCATTTTACTTCGAGATATTAAATGGAAAGCGTACAAAATACAGCTTGTGTAATAACTGAAGCCGCTCGAAAAATTCCAAGAAGTTTCGACGTTTTCGAGCCAAATTTTGTTAAGCGATGTTCGAATAATAATAACCATAAGTTTGAAGTTTCTATGTTTTTTTTTTGTTTTTTTTTTTTTTTTTAACTAGGGAACCATGAATTGAATCACCCTTTATTAGGTTATGTCCAATGTGCAAAACAGCAGTATTGAATGAGAATCTTACGTAATACAAAAGTAATATTATAGACTATGAATATTAGATATTAGCAGGAAAGTACAGAAGTAAGGTGAAATAAGGCTTTAAGCGAAGGCTAACTTAGCGCATATTTCTATTTGTGCTCACTTTCGATTCGATTGATTGCTGTCCACCACATAACAACACTGTACTATTTTCTTGTTCAACACTGTAGAATCATGTGCATATGCCTCACCAGTTTCAATATTTGTTTGTCCATTTGTGCATTCACAGTATTGTGTTTGCTTAAGCATTGTAGTTGCAGTAGAGGTCACGCCTCCACTATTTCACACGCGCAAACGTTGTATGTTGTCGCTGCGCCAGCACTTTCGACGTCGCCTTCCGCGTCGCAGGCGTCAGTAGTCGAGTCAATTTAGTTAGTTACACAGTGTAACTTTAAATGCCAAGTGCTTTGATTTCGAAATGATGATGACCGCCTACCGCGACAACAACAATAACAATATTGAGCGCTTTCAACACCTCTATGCCCGCCAGTGGTTTGGTTTGTCGGCCCATTCAACGCCGCCTTTTAGACTGGTCGTCTGCTGGTGTTTGAGCGCTGAGTGGATGGTGGCGCGCACGTCTCGCCGCCTCAGGACAACACTGTTTGTAGTGTTGACTTTCATGTACAATATGCTACTATTATTGTTGTTGTCGTTTTAGTTGTAGTTGATGTAGTCATCATAGTCGGCACACAAACGGAGCAGTAATAATTGCTTAATTTGATTACGTGTCCCCGTACAAAAAGCAGCACAGGAAATTGCCGCATACACGCGTCCGCAATGGTGTGAGTGTGAAACGAGCGCGAGCGCGCCAGGCAATTTCATTTGCTCCAACTACCAACTAACTAAATATATAGTAAAACATATTGGCGTATTGCATGTGGCCCCATTTATTAGTTGCGCTTATATATAGCGGTGTGAGCGTTGCTTCAACAACTTAATTTATATTTTGTGTTTTAACATTTTCGCACATGTCGCGCATATGAAATATCCGCGTCGCGGAACGGTAGCCTCTCCTTGAGCGGTTTGCACGAACATAGCTAACTTGCAACTGATGAAAAAATAGTATACAATAATAATAACATGACACAAACCTTATGTTTAAGTGCACGTAGGAGTTGGGCGCCAATCGAGCGCATGCGAAGGCCACAAAGCGTTTAAGAGCAAGCAAGCGCTCAAATTGGTGGCGCGTTGGAGCGTATGAAATGTCTTAATTAACCGAGAAAACGCGGCAGCCTTCATATGGCAGCGCCGTGACGTCCACTTACTGCACTGGCAGGTAGGTAAAAGCAACAGCGAAAATCACCGCATCCCCCGCGCGTCACGCAACTCAAGCGCTGTATCGCAATTGTCAATGTTGGCGGCGGTTGGAAGTGTTGCATGCGAAGCGGCGCTTGCCGCTCACTTTTTGCGCCCCACAGCCTATTTGGCTTTTCGTTTTACGCTCAATGGAGTGCCTGCCATTCAAACTGCCCACCAAAGCTTTTGGCTTTCGGTTTTAATGGACAGCATAGCTAACGAAATTACAAATTGCTGTAACTCCGCCCGCGGGCAGTTGAGCAGGAGCGCAGACGAACCTTAAATGCAACTGTTCGCGCGCTTGAGTATCATACGCAGGCAGCTATGTGGCGCGCGGCAGTATGGGGAGCAAGCTAGTAAAGAGCTACGAACTCACACGACTGGCGCCAGACAAAGTGCCGGCGACAACGACAATGACATGGGCAGCCATGGCAAAAACGCGCTGGCAGTAGTCATAAAGCAGCGCGTAAAAACAAAAGAAAGGGTAATAAGCAGCGCAGCAGGGAGAAAGGCCGTTTACTGCCGCGCGCCCACCATATATGCACACGCTGGGGCTCTCGCAGACGGCGGTGTGTGCGCGTTGATGTTCGCTCCTTGTGAAACAACTAGCTGGGGCAGTCGCTGTTGGTTGTACGCTAGTTGTGTGGCTGGATGTGGCACTGCGCTGGTGTTGACGATGGCGTTGGCAAGGCGGCTGGCTGGTGATGCTTTCGCAGGCTTACATGTCACTTGGTCATAAAAAGTTTATGTCTGACATGAAGCAAAAACAATTTGCATATTTTTTCCCGAGTATAACAACTTAATTTGGTTGTACGAAATTCGTGAGTGAGCGTATGAGTAACTGACGGAGTGCGCGCCGAGTGAGCGCGTGAGTTAGTGCCACGGCGAGCATTCTGTGTGCGGTATGCACAAGTTTCGGGTGGTAAAAGCACGTTTGCATGCCGGCTTTAATGGATGGCTTTGCACGGTGGGCGGCGCGGCATGTGAGCGCGGAAGGGTTGAATTGCACTGCATGCTTCCATACATTCGTAGTTTGCCTGTTTGCTGGCGCTTAATTTTGTGCGTTTGTTTGTAGGTTCATACGTGTGCGTTGATATGTTTACAGATTTATGTTTTTGTTTTCTGATGTTTCTATTTTTATTTTATTTTTTTACCCCACTGCACATTAAACAAAGTGGAAAGGCGGTGAAAGTGTTGACGTTGAAGACTACAATTTTTATTCGCAGCGCCATTAGAGCGCCCCAAACTTTATAGTGCACTGTAGTTATGCACACACACACAAATATACAAACATATTCTGAATGTTTGTACTTGCATAACACACTCATTTATTTGCAAATAGCGGTGTGTGGCGGCGCCTTTTTATGGCATTTTCACATATTTTTACTCCTCTTTGGTCTACTTTATGTCTGCTGCGCACCCCATTCTCATAGGGTCCATTTCTTTCATACCCCTTTGATTGTGAATTTTTTTCATTTGCGTTATGACATTAACTGGAAGTGAGTTAGTTTATTTATTGCAATAAGTCATCCAATCTCAGCTAAGCACTTACAAAGATGAGCTCTACAGATTTTATGCTTGAACTGTATGACAACGGGTTGACATTAAGAAGAATTCTAATTGCCTGAAAGCAAAGAATACGAAATCATCCTTTACTTGGATGGGTAAATTAAACATTATCTTTGTTTGAAAAGATATTTCATGTAGATAAATTGTAGTGGCTTTATTTTATATGTCTCCCGACAATTTCATAATGCATCAACAATAATTCAGTCAAACATAGAGTTTTAAAATTTTTTTATTAGATTTTTCTTTAGCGTGTACTAGGCTGGACCCCGTTCAAATCGAAGTTACGGTCAATATTAGAATATCAGCAGTTTTGAGAGTATTTCGGCGATAAAATCTATAAATTTTTATACGCTAATGGAAAGCACGAAATGTCATCACAAACGTCTCAAATTATTCTCGAACATTCTGATCTATGCTCCATCGCTAGAGACAAAGTATTTTTTTAAACATTAAAATCATAAATCATTTTTTTTTTAAATTTAATTAATTCTTTAACATCTATGACGTCCCCTTCTAAGTGATCCCCATTGGGCCCAATACACCTGTGCCAACGTTTTTTCCAATACTCGATACAGTTGTTAAGGTCAATTTCCGGAATAGCCTTCAATGCCGTTAACGTTTACCGTCTTCAATTGACTAGAAATGATTTCTCCGGAGCTGTCGTTTCAGTTTGCTGAATATCCAGATGTCAAACGGAGCTAAATCACGCGAATACGGTGACTCTTACACGATGTTGGTTGAAAATTTGCCGAAAAGCTCACAAAGAATCAATGCAGTATGCGACGGTGCATTATCGTGGTGCAAAAACCAAAAGTTGTCGGCCCATAATTCCGGCTTCTTTTTAGGAATAGTTTCGCTCAAATAAGGCATAACACTCAAATAGTATTCCTTGTTGACAGCTTTGCCCTTCGGAAGGAATTCAAAGTACACCACACCTCGATAATCGAAGAAAACTGTCAACATAACCTTGATGTTAACCTGCTTTGACGTGATTTCTTTGGCCTTTGAAACGTTATTTGGTGATCATCTGTTTCTGGGTCGTAAGCTTTGATCCAAACCTCAGCGCCAGCAATAAATAATACGCTTCATGACATCCTGATAGTCGAAAAGCATTGTTACACAGACTTTAGAGCAACGCTATTTTTCGAAAAAAATTTAGTGATTTTGCAAACAATCGAACATTTCACTGTTCTTAGGCCCAAAGGATCTTTCAAAATGATTTTCACTGATCCTTCCGATAATCCAACGATGCCAGTAAGATCTCTGACTGATAATCGTCGATTTGAACACTAATCATTATTTTAATGCGATATTTGGCACTGACAATCATATCAGTATAAAAAAGAATTTTAACGAATAACTTTTCGCGCGAAATTTAAATAATCTTACTAATTTTTGCCCATGATACCAAAAAATGATTCCAACAAACAGTTTCGAAGGTTACAAGTATTACATCTTTCCTAAATATAGAGATAAGCTAAGAATAATCTTTTGTTACCCTGCGTACATCAGCAAAATTTTTCAAGTACCTAAGTAGATTATAATTTTATTCTTTTAATTGAATGTGCTCTTGTTTTTATGATTGTTATATGTTGTGGTATACTACTTTTATACTATTATTCATATAATAAACTATTCCATACAGCGAAAATTTTATTTACGAATAAATTCGATAACTTATTTGTCGGTATAAAAATCCAAGGGATTGTACTTGATTTTTAATTTTTAATATGTTCATACAAATAAATTTCATTGGAAAAAATAGGGAATTTAAGGCTGATTTTTCAACGTCTGGTTACCAGCCTTTCCATTAAATTAAGAGAGTTGTCCGCTTAATACAGCGATCATTTAATAGAGCTTTCACTGTAGTTTTTATTTATGAATTGTTTTTACTACCCTATCCTATAAGCTTTTTCGAGCTGGACACATTGTGCTAAATTTTACTAAAATCGATTTAGTACTTTACGAGTCCATCGCGGACAAACAATGTGACACCTACTTTTTATATAATATAAAGATGTTCTGAACAATTTATTGTGTTTAATGCTTTCCACTCATGATTCTTAGCCCTTCTAGCTTTTTCAAAAATAACTTACTGGGAATTTGGATATACAATTTACATGCAAGATTTTTATCTGTGTTGGCCCTGGAAAGATTTTGATTTCTTTACATTTGTAGAACATTTCTGAAGCTTGAACTCAAGAGAAGTGGAAAGGTGGAATATTACAAGTATAGTACTCAATTGCGGCAATTAATGATGATACTTATCCAAGTTATGACTGTTCTCATTTAAGCTTGAAAAAGTTTTGTCCACAGCCGTAAAGCTAGGTAAACTTTGAGGCGGCTCAATATGAAGAGATTTTGATAAATATGACAAACATTCAGGCTCTAGGAGCAAATAACTCTGCAATGAACTGCATTAATTTTGGGAGAATTTATGAAATTATAGTAAGGAACAGAGACGACGGCTTCACCATGATCTAAAAGTGATAGGAGAAAGGTATCAAAATTGATGGGATCGTCAAATGATATGATAGCAGATTACTGCTGCTACTTAGAAAATGATTGTGAACTGGACAATTAAAAAAGATAGGATATATTTGCAATATATTAAGGTCAACAAAACTTGTGTAATTAGATCCCTTAAAATCTCGAGTATCCAGATAAAGGTTATTGGGAAAGATAGTAACGGCTGCATATTGTCTAATAATCATAAGAACAATACTATTGTATATATGTTATTTAGTGCTCAAAAACCAATGCTTTGACTTGAAGGTAAAAGGTTTTTCAAAGTCGAACAATAATAGGTTTTCAATTCTCATATATTCTGTGCAACAAAATATCATGCATCAGTACAATTAAACAGCAAACTGAAGGCAACATTTCTGTGCCATTTCACTGTAAAAATACAACGCTTGGTAATGTCCTGTTTCACCTTAAATTGAAACCACGATATTTAAAGACACAAAATTTAGTTCAAAAACAGTGCAACACATTTGGTGTACGCGTGTATTTGGACCAACTCCCCATCGCGCATAAAAATGCTAATAGCGACCTAGTTTACCTAAGCCAATCTTATTTTAGTTGCCTCGGTGGTCGTTAAATAAAAAACTCGTAGTTTCAACAACTTTTCGCCTCATCGCCACCTACCTTGCAACCTCGACGCTTCAGCTCAATTATTCTGTTTGCAAAAAATTGCAAAATAACTTTTAACGCTCCCTCAAATTACCACGTATTTTAGAACATCATCATCAAAAACTGAAAATAAAAAGGCAAAGTTACGGTAAAAATATTATGAAATTCCTTGCCGTCAGTTTAGAAGTTTCACGCTTACTGCTTGGCATTGACGTTGCATTGCGTGTGGCAGCAACAGCTTCACCTACGGCGTGCAACAATACACAGTTAATTTTGCGCCATTTCCATTTGTTGCGCTGCCGTGCAACTCTTTCTCCACCTCTAACTCACCAACCCACCACCACACACACCGTCTATTTTTGTTGATGTTTGTATTGTTGTTGCTAACTTATGTACTTCCAAGTGAGCTACTTTGCGCCGCATTCACGCCATATTAATCCCGAAACCCGAAAGCTTCAGCAAACAAAAAAAGAAAACAAGTTGCCGCCGGCAGAATGAGCAATGCCCAGGATATTGTTGTTGCTGTTGCACCTACACGGGCACGTTCGCTGCGACTGCACGTTGTAAAATGTGGTCGAGCGACATGTTGGATGAATTTGCTTGAAATGCAATTTATTTGCCGTCATTGCTGCCGAGCGGGCGAGTTTGGCCAACCAGCGCGGGTCAGGTTGGCATTCTGTCGTCATACGTTTAAATTCTACTGCTGCTGCGATGGTAGTTGTTAGTCTTCTATTCATATCTCTAACTCAAACTGCCGTTGGCTGCTGTGGTAGCTTTTGACTGATGGCATATTTTTCCCCCAACAACCATAGAAGCCCTGGTATACATATGTATATGTTACATCGCATTTATACTTTTGAGTTTTTAACCAATTCCATACTACCCCAGAAGGAATAAATTTTGGGGGATTCCGAACTTAATCTTTCCGCTAACTTCTTTCGTTTTATATTGACAATATTTTGAATTTTAATCTTCGAATTTACGAACACTATTTTGGAGTTTTTTTATTATGTGGTTTCTCGTCTATATATTTGCCATATTACATTCTTTTCATCTTTCTATACCACCTGAATAAATCTCTTCCGAACTGGTCCATTTAAATTCCAAACGTAAACCGAATCGATTAAATTTTTTCCAAGATTGGGGCAACCTTTTTAACGTTCGTGGGAAGTTTGATGTCAATGTCTTAATTAATGTTTGTTATCAGCTAATATATTCGTTTACGACGCGATTCTGTGGAGATCGAAAGTCATAGAAAACTTGCCTCAGTCAAGCCGTCTATACACTCTTATTGGTGGTGACAACATTAAAAAGTTAAAGAAGCAATGCTTGAAATTCGTCTTGTTAGCACTAAAGAGGTAGTAGAGGGTTTCAATATGCATGCCCGACCATTGAAATTTAAGTGTGCTCTCCCAAATCTTCAAAAAGAGAGACCCCACGATCTGCTCCAACTACCGTGGTATAAGCTTCCTCAACATCGCATATAAGGCCAACCATCAAAAAACAGATTAGACCTTATCAGTATGGCTTTAGGCCTGGAAAATCAACAACCGACCCGATATTCACCATGCGCCAAATCTTGAAAAAGGCCCATGAAAAGAGGATCGAAAAGCAATACGGCTGTGTAAACTTGGGCAATACCAAAACCTCCGTCAGGATCGTGGAGTACCTCTTCGAGCCGTTCAATATCAAACAAGGTTTCAGACAAGGCGACTCACTTTCCAGCAACTTCTTCAATCTGCACTTGGAGAAAATAATTCGAGCTGCATAACTAAATATAAAAGGTACGATCTTCTATAAGAGTATACAGCTGCTGACGTACGCCGATGATATCGATGTCATTGACCTCAACAACCGCTCCGCAAATGAATCTGTCAGTGAACGAGAGCAAGACAAAATACCATGTCATCAAACAAACAGTCGTCGTACTCGCTATTTTGCTCCTACGTCACTGTTGACAGTCACATCTTCGAAGTTGTAGATAATTTCGTCCATCTTTCAACCAGTATTAAGTAACAACAACGTCACCCTCGAAATCCAACGCAGAATAATTCTTGAAAACAGGTGCTACTTCGGACTGAGTAGACAACTGAGAAGTACAGTCCTCTTTGAGATATACGACGACATTGACACGGTTCAACGAATTAAAACACAACGGCTACGCTGGCTAGGTCGTGGCGTCCAAATGGACGAAAACACTCCAGCTCTGAAAGTATTCGACGCAGTACCCGCCGGAGAAAACAGAGGAAGAGGAAGACAAATATTCCATTGGATAGACCTGTTTTTAACTCGGCTAAAACCATGTAAGCGGTTTCTACACCTGTAAAGAAGAAAAGGGTTTCAAAACTTCCTATGGAGCGACTCGGCGATTTGGTTACTGTTTTGGGTCTGAAGCGCGTCTATGCTAAAGACGAGATGTAGCATTATGAATATGATGTCGAAGCGGTTCAACAACTTTCGTCAGTTGCTTTTCCGAGAAGTTCCTACCTATTAGAGAGGAAAACTTAATTGAAAGGCAGAACTGAACAACGGGTTGGGTTTCAACAAAAATTTCTTTCTTGATAGAAATCGTTAACGAAATCTTTCGTGCCACGACGCATATTGGAAAAATAACGGTTTACGAGATTGGACGAGAACTAGTTTTAAACCTGACGTAATGATAGTATACATCTTATCTACTCACTATTTTATCATTTTACATGGACCACAACAGTACGAGTCCATTGAAAAAACGCACGTTATAAACTAGTTTGTTTTACCACTTGCACACTCTTTAAAATCACCTACCTGCAGTCCAAAGGCCAACTTTCAATCATGGCTGCTGCCCACCTCCGGTTTGCCTTACTACCTCTTTTTCGACTGCTGCATCGTGACTTTTCATCATTTTTCAGCTGTTTTTGCTGTTGTTCCTCTTTTTGCACCCGAACGCAATTCTCAACTCACACTCTCGCTTAGGGACGTACTATGAATGGAGTGCACTACCGGAGGTGAGGTGTGAGTATGCAGCCAAAATGCCGTAGACTGCATGCCGAGGGATTCTTTGAAGTTGACTGCGGATGGCACTTCACAATGCAACGCCAAGGAAACTAAGCGTGCTGGCAACTTTACGCTTCATTGGCAAAAGTTTTAAAGCGCGTGAGCGGTTAACGACAAACGCAATGCGCTGCAGCATGACCACAAGCACACGTACGTAACGGTGAATTAATAGCCTATCCAAGTGCACGGCGAAGCACCTCGTAGTCTTACGACGCCATAATCAATTCTTGAACGAGCAGTTCATAATTGCCTCAAATCGCTCTGTGCCAGCAGTCATCCTTAAAGTCCTCACTCTAAGCCGGCGCGCATAAACATAAAATCACTTGCATACCCACATTTATATAAATCACACTTTATTTGCAACACTTGCAGATAATTTAAACTTGATTTGAAGCTCGTTATCCCGGTGAATAGGAGCGCTCATGCCGAGTTTAGTGCGATTCAGGTGGAGTTGGAGTTCGCTTTCATCGTCGCCGTCGCAAGCGAGCTGCGTGTTCATGCACACTTAGTCCTAATGGTCGGAAAATTTTCACACTCATATGCGCCCGCACATGCACACACATGCATAAGTATTTAGATATAAGAAAAAATTCGACTCGGCAGTCCGTGTGTGCACACCTTTTCTGCAGTGAGTGCAATCGGCAGCCGTTTTGTGTGTAACGGCAGACTCGTTCGAAAGTGAAAATGCAGCTGAAGGCATTCTTCCGCGCTCATGTGAGCGGCATACAGACATACACGTGCCAATTTATGAATATGCTTACATATTTCACCTTCACCACACAAGTTTTTCGCTTTCTTTGCTTTCCGATCGCTGGAGGTTACCTGGTGCAATAGCTCTCGGAGTTGTTGTTTTGTGCGCCTCTTATCCTTTATCGACTTAAGTTTATTTTATTTTATTCTATTTTGTTTCTTGTTGTATTTCGCGTAACGTCTTTACCTTAAGTTTTGTATGCCCGCTGTTGTTGTATACTATACCACATCAGACACTCGGCGCTCCAACAATACCTGGCCAAGTTATGAAGTTCTTCCATTCATTGCAGCGTCTTGGCTTGGCGTTTCGTGCCTTTTGGCGTCAAGTGCCTGAAAATGAGCTTTCAAGCTTATCGTTTGTCATATTTCACGGAACACTAAATTCAGCTTCGGTTAAAAAGCCAGCAATATCAGCTCTTTATGGCAGCGCAGTGTGAGGCACAGTGTCATGGAACAAATGAAATTTAGCAGTTTATGTTCTTAAAAAGGAAAGAGTAAATTAACGAAATTAATGAAGCATTGAAGTGGTTTGTATTGTACATTATGTTGTCTTTGAATGTTGCTGTTTATTCAAAATATATGATATAGAAGATAGTGACATGATAATAGATCAGGCGAATACGAAGAGAAGCTCATCAGAAAAAAATAGTAGGTATAAAAGTATATATTCAATATAAAGGCTGAACCATTTCGAGGTTTCCTTCTTTTTTAAGGAAAAAACACAGGAACTTCAAATGAAAAGGGGAATGTTCGTTATTCGAAAGAACAGTCTTTGGCATTTATTTTTTCAAGAAATATTGGCCGCGGTTACGTTTCAGATGGTCTACTTATTGAGTCCAATTTTCGAGCGAGCATTTCGGCTGGTTAGGCGTGATGTTTTGCTCTAAAGCTTGAATCAGTGAGATTATCCACATAGACTTTAGACTCTACATATGATGCCCAATCGATGGGCTCAAAACGTGGCCGAAGTGTACTCTCAATAAATCCATTGCTTGATGAGATGTGTGGAAAGTGGCGACGAAATTACATCTTGTTGAAAACAAATGTCGCCAAGATTCGAGTTCAGGCATCGGTTAAAATGGCGCGATAGCGGTCGCCATTGACGGTTACGTTCTCACCGGTATCATTTTTGATTCCATCGGCCCACAAATCACACTAAACCGTCGCATTTTTGGATAAAATGGCAGCTCTTGAATCTCTTCAGAACGGTCAAATTTCAAATTCTTCAATTTAGATTGTTTTCATATCTATTGAGCCAGAAATTGGCCTAATCGCTGAACAAAACTTTGCTCGAAAACGTCGGATCTTCTTGGAACTCTTCAAGAGTCCATAGAACGCAGCGAGTCGCTTGCGAAGGTCGAGCGGCTTCAGCTCTTGCACAAGCTGTATTTTTTACGTCTTCAATTTAAGATATCGACGTAAAATGCACCAAGTCCTTTCATACGTCAATCCGAGTTGCTGCGACCGGTGCGGAATCCGAGTGTCCACGGTCTTCGTGTAGCTACGGATGCTATAGTTATAACCTGAACAGGGTATATAAATTTTGCCACGAAGTCCGAGCCGAGTATTTCACAAATCTTTTAATTTCTCAAAACGTTGTTTAACAGAAACAGAAGAGCCCTTAATGGGATCTAGATATCACCGAAAAATGGGACATAAAAAATATCCTTTACTTCTATTCCTCAGACCAGTGTACTATAAGCGATTCCCAGCAATGTTACCTAGAAGCTGAATTGGTTCTCATAAACTAATTTTACTGCGTAAACAATCTATTAGCAATTTCTATAGCAAAATTTATACAAGAAAAAAAATTTTATAGCGATTTTTAGGTAAGTCTTCCACAAAATAAAATTTTTGTTAAAACCGCCTCAGAAATCAAGCCACTGACAGCCAACGTGCATTATCGCCTTGATCTCCGAGTTAAATCCCTTCAAAATGAACAAAGTGCACCACCTGTTGTTCTCATTGTTGTAGTTTTGCAGCGAAGTTTAGTTGATACAGGACTTACAAAACTCCTTTCCAAATCCACTGCACACGATGGTACCTATACTACGACTCCCCCTACCGCTGCACAAACCAATGACTGCCACGAGCAACGCTTCCGAATTCCTTTGATCGCTTTGAACTGTGTAAAATGTTTTGCGGTGCGATTATTGAGCTGGAAAATAAATCGATTGGTTATCTACGTACTTATCCGTGCATGTTTAGCAAGTATCCTTTGTAAGTGGCACAGCGAAAAGCAGCAACCAGCAAGCAGCAGCGATAGCAACAGCAGTAACAACAACACTGCTAATTTTAAAGTAAGTTAACTTGTTGTTGCTAGCTAAATTTCGATTGATTATGGTAACAAATCGGCAAGGGCTCTTACTTACAAATGCATAATGTATGTGTGTGTATGTATAAATGTGTGTGTGTTTGTGTGTGTGTGTGTGTATGTGTATTGGGCTGATATCTGTTGGTAAGTAAATTTCTGAGTTGTTGAGATGAAATGTAGTCGAGCAATTTGTGATTTATGAACTTTGCACTAACAACAACAACMACAGAAACCACAAACAATAACAGCAACCGCCACACAATTGTGCCACATCAGGCAGGCAACAAAAGTAGTTTGCAACAGCTGAAGCAGCACCAGCAACAGTGGCAACAGTAGCGTAGGCAGTAGCAACAGCAACAGTAACAGTAACAATAACAACAGTCAACAATTTGTAAGTGGAAATTTGTGAGCTGACTCGCTTAATTTGATTTTGCAACTTATGCAATTGACTGAACGAGCGGAAGTGTGGAAGGGCAAGGCAAGCTGGTGTGAGTTCCCGAATTGGGTGAGAGGCGTTGTTGCTTCGAGCGCATGAACAGGCGAGTGAGTATGTGAGCGAGTTGGCGAATGAGTTTTGCTTTTACTTAGCACTAATTCAATTTATTTGCCAGTCTAGCCAACCAACCAACCAACCACCACCAGCTGGGGCAACTTTTCGGCAGCAACGTTCGAACACGCACACACACACAAACGTACATGCTCATATATTGAATATCAACAATGGCAAGAGCGACAACAACAATGACACTGGTAGTAACTGGCTGGCTTGAGTGGCAACAGCAGTCAAGTGGCACACAATTTTGCCAAGTTACCTTGACAACGCCACGGCACCCGAAAATATTTCTATATCAAATTTATTGTTTTCGACTTGCTTACAAAGTTTGCTGCAGCAACAATGCTTGAGTTTTAATCATTGACGGTAAATTGTCAGCTAGTCAGTCAGGCAAATGCATTTAGACATGACAACCTGGAGGAGAAATACAACTACACCAATATACTATACACACATAGGCTTATTTATGAGTACACTTATGCACATATAAATATATTGGGTTTAAAGACGTACATTAACTCTCGGCATGAATATGTATTCAGATTTCAATTATTTAGCTTGATGTCTTAATATTAATTGTGCAATATTAAAATTTTATGTTTCAGCAGATTGTTAAGCTGGCGCAGTCAGAATGCCTACTAAAGACTCAAGTTTACATTTATTATAATAACCTCATGTTTAAGTCACATACATGTATGCCATTTTGAAGCTCTGGCAGTTAGTTTTATACTATTACTATTACTACGCATTTAAATACTATAAAAAATATGAATTTTTTGCATTTAAATAAATAATGAGGCTCCGACATCCATCGTACGCTGAGTAGAGAAATCGCTTAGAAAGTCGCTGTATTATATTCAACCACTCTTAGTCGCTTAGTTTTTGAGCTATTCTTTTTTCTCCAAAAATGCTCAATAAATAGAAATATCTGGAGCACTAGCTAGTATGCCGCCCATAGCCATTCAGGGAGACGAATTCGCGAGATCATATGCGCAAATGACGGAAGTCAAAAAAGGAAGGAGGGAAAGATGAGCATAATTATATGGCAGCAACGGTGGCAAACTTCAACCAAAGGACGGCGGACCCACGGACTTATGCCTGACATCCATACATGGATAACTAGACAACATGGGTACCTGGATTACCACTTTACCCAAATATTAAACGGGCATGGGTGCTACAGAAGATATTTATACAAATTTCAAAATGACGTCAGTCCATATTGTTTGACGCGTACTTCATTCATGGAAAACTCTGTTTTATCATTGTCCTCGGTTTCTAAACATAAGGGAGAAGTTAGAAACTACACTGGGCCGTAGTTTAACGGTGGAAAATTTTACTGCATTTATGTGTCATTCCTCTGACAAGGAAAATGCTGTTCGCGAAGGGGCAACTTTCATCATGACTAAATTAACACAGTTTCAGCAGAACAGGAGTCAATCCGTCAGTGCTATACAGGAGACATAAATCTTGTCACTCTCACGAAGAAATAACTTATTTGGTGGTTCCGTCTTTCTTTTCTTTGGTATATAATGATATACAATCTTACCAAAATTAACCACGATTGGTCCATTTAAACTGCACAAACCGAATTGGTACATTTAGATATATTAGAAAGAGCTGCATGTGTTTTTGTTTCTGTTTGTTCACAAAGATTTTGTTTGGCGACTTTTACCATGAATATGAATTCCAGTGGCACAAAGCAATCAGTGAAAGTCGTTGAAACATCGAAAAATTAGCCCCTGAGAGTCGTCCATCCACATATGGATGATGCCACCATAAAATTCAAAGAAATAGTATTATAAAATCCTTTGTTGGCATCAGAAAGAAGCGGAGGAAATCAACAGAACTTTTCGATCGACTTTTGCTCAATGTTTTGGAGGGAAACGTCACATAGACAGACTCGTACGAAAAAAACCTTACCCTTTCGCTAAAACGAAGTCTAGTAGAGGTCGCAAAGAATATGTTCGACAATTTAGCTAAGGATTCTACATGTATTAAACGCATTAATACTGTAGACGGGACGTGGATTTATGAATATGATGTTGAAACCATGCTGCCATCTAGCGGAGACCGCTTTAGAAATGAATCGAAACTTAAAAAACCAAAAAAACTAAAAAAGAAACAGTGTGTGGAAAACTGGATGTCTGTTGGCATGCCCTTGTAAAGCGTTCTCACCACAGACAAACCTTGTTTGCTAATTTAATTTAAAAGAAAAATATCAAATAATTCCCAAGATTACAAAAGATCTTGAAAATTAATTTATTTTTATTGTCAGAGGATCATACCATGAAAACAACCTTTAGCCATTAATTAGAAACCAGGGGTCACAAAATGGTGGATTATAAAGTACAAGGATTGTATGTAACTTTTTATTGTTTTCTGCTACTTTTCAGTCTTTTTCGAACGATTTCCATTACACTCTCTTTAGATGCATTATTGAGTTTACAAATAAAGTTAAAAGCAGTGATAAACATGAATTTTGAATTTTGAAAAACTTCTGTTCTTTAAATTTAACGAATATACGTACTACAGAAATTTTCATAATTTTCCTTCATAATCTCTGAACCATTTGAGTAAATGTACGTCACCGGCTGTCAGTTAATTAGTACTATATTGAAAATAGTAAACCAAGTAACTTGATATAATTTGATTCCTTAATTTTATAACGCATTTAAAATGGCATTTCATTTCATGAATTTTGATAGTTTAATCAAGTAAATCCTTATTTCGGTCATAAATAAATCAATAAATACACTAATATCTACCTGAATTCAGGAATGATTTGACGAATACACATACACATAAATGTTTGTGTTCAAATACTTATTTATATGTAAATTTGTCATTTTGTCTGTCACTTAAATACTACTTCATTTACATAATAATAGTGATTTATAAATTTATTGCATTTATTGCATGTGGTTAGCAGTGCTTAATTGAATACTCAGCCATTTGTTTGCCGAGTTTTCTGTAATTATGCAGATATACAAGTGTGTTTGCGTGTGTAATTATGAATTCCATTACCTGTGCGACGCAGATTACATCTTGCTAATTGTAATGATTATTTTGTGGCAGATTGTGGCAAAGGCAGGTAGCCTTTAAATGTTTGTTAGTCTATATTACAAATCTTAATTATTAAACAGAAGATGAGCGAACTTGAAGTGACTTCGTTAAGCTTTGATTTTCAAGTGTGCTCATAGTTTTATTTCAATATTTCAGATTTGAGATTGATATTTCAAGTTGAGCAATAAAAATCGTATATAAGATAAACAAATTGGAAATTGATAAATTTAATGTCATTGCCATTCAGTCAACTTAAGCTCATGATAATGGCTAGGCGGAGAGATTTTATTATTCTCTTTATACCACATTTTACCAAAAGGGTATTTAAGTCAGAAAATGCAAGTCTACAAAGATTACTACACTAGAAGTACAGGATCTCACTATAATTTATGCCTACAACGATATTTCTCTTTGTGAATAAATTATTGAAACTTCGTCAAATATGTAGTTCTTATGACAAATATTTTCTTATATGTATCTGACAAAATTATACGAATATATAGTAAGAAACTGCTTTGTAACTTTCTCGTTACAAAAAATATTAATTTCATAAACGACGTGGGATCCAAGTGGCGAGTGCGACGACAATTTGTTTGATGACAGTAGATACTTCGTCTTGTTCTCGTTCACTACCAGACCCATTTGCTTCGATTCCTTACATATTCTGAAGAAAACAGAACTAACGGCGCGGTTGTTGAATCCACTGATATCAATCCTTCGGCGTACTTCAGCAGCTGTACACTTTTAAGGGAGATGGTACACTGTCTATTTAGTTCCGCAGCTTGAATAATTTTCTCCAAGAGTAAATTAAAGAAGTCCCATGAAAGGGTCTTGTCTGAAACCTCTTTTGGTGTCGAACGGCTGAAAGAGCTTTTGGTATTGCTCAACGTCCGTTTACACAACCGCATTAGTTTTGCGAACTAGCTCTTCAGCTATATTTTTGAGTTCTTGGGGACTTATCGACCTTGTAAATAAACGCTATGAACATGAAATATCACTCGAAAATCGTTGAAAGTATAGAATTTTGACTTGATGTCTAAAACCCTTGAAGACCTCAACTAAAATTAACTCAGCGAATATTTGAGTAACTCCCCTACAAAACAACTCTGTCGACAAACAAATAAAAAAGGACACTTTTACACACTAAAACTAAAGTCACGGCACTTGTAAATTTTCCCATGCGAGCGATCATTTTATTATGAAGAGGGAACATAAAGATTATTGGCGATATTGCAATATAATCCAATGGGATTTTTACGGCTGAAAGTAAAGTGCTCATTATGCGCGACTACATGTAGCATACTTACGAGCGCTAAGAAGTTATTATTGCAAGTCATAACACAAACATTTATTGAATATTTATGGGATGGAACGATTGAAAAGAATACCATACAACTGACGACGATTGATGGTACGAGTATTCTTTTGCTTAGCATGATGTGGGAGGGAAGTGATGAACCAAAGTTTATAAAAGTGTTGCATATGCCAAGGCGCGCGCTAGTCCGCTCCGTCTGCTAGTGTTTTTGTTGTCACCACACACACATACTGGCGCAATCACATTGCCAGCGCATAAATAAACTCAAAGCAAACAAAACGTGCAATGAAACGTTTAAGGAACAAAGAGTCATAAGTAGCGCCACATGTATGTATATGTGTGTGTTGGTGTGGCATAACTAAGTGTGTAAATATGTACTTTAGTGCGCGTCTATTGAAATTGCAATGCAAATGCATGTGCGAAAGTGGCCACCTGAGAAATCAGACGAAGTGACTGTCGCAAATTGATTGAGGAACACTCATTGCTTATATCAATGTATGTATGGGTGTGTTTGTGAGTGTGTGTATGTTGGTGAGCATACCAAGCGGTCGCTAGCGTTAATGCTTGTGTGGCAAGAAATCGCTTGTTTGTTGTTAGCTTGCCTGTTTTTTTTTTTGTGCTGCCAATATCGTTTTCGTTGTTGTTGTGCTCATAATAGCTGTGCTGCTTTTGATTTTGCTGCATGACACGCTGAAAAACGCTACCAACACGACTGGCATTCGCCTTACAATGCGCTGCGATTCTCAAGCGCCCAACTTGTTTTCGATTTATGCAATTGTATGCCGTTGTTGTTGTACAACAAAGCGCTGTATTGAACTGAAATTGAATATAATATAGCGAACAACAATTCTTAAAGCGAGAAATTTGGTTCGCGGGCGATAGAAGTAGCTTTAGAAATATACACACATGCATACTTTCGTTTATGGGAGTACATACACCAGCACATAAGATGGCGCGCTGATGCTCGTGAGAAAACCGGCAACTGTCTGCTACAAATTAGAACCAAAGCGACAACTGCCGCCGCCAATGCTTTGACTCAAAGCAATACACCCCCATTGACGTTTGCGATAGCGAATTAAAAAGCAGCTTATTTTTTATTCCCGTTTTAATTTGCAACATGCATACTTAGGCACCTCAACCCCTCCGCACACATACGAGGAGCAGCAAACAACAAGTTAACAACATAAAGCGCCCACAATGCGAAAGAACTGCGGAAAAATAGCWAGAGGGAGAGATTTGTGAAAAATAATAAAAAAAAAAGTCGACGATTAAGGCAGTGACCACTGCATATGTATGCCGCGGCATGCAAATCCATGCAGCTTGAGTGCTTTTACTATTTACATACGGCATGCATATGTACATATGTATGAATATATGTATAAATGTATGTGCGTTTGTAGAAGTGTCCACTACGACCATTAAATTACGATAAGATTCATCTTTATTGTGGTTCGCCGTACGACCAGCGTACAATGGCCCAACATGGCAAACGCTCTCCACATTTCAATTCTATGCTCCATTTTTTACAGCAGTCGACTCCAAGCACTGTGATAATGGCGACTGTATGCGCTATAAATTTGAAAAGTTGTGATAAAAAAACGCATAAAAAATTTTATTTTACTCAGGCTGCAAAGCAAATAAAAATTTACAAATTCAAATATGTGGCTTGCCGTATGAACCCTGCACCGCAAGTACTTTAAATTGTAAATGCTGAAAGCAGTTAATGCCGGGAATGGTAATAGTGGTGATTAGGATCAGCTTAAAGCATTTTTAGTAGCGCCGTAAAGTCCAGATTCGTTACGTGGAAGTCTAGCACATTCAACACTCTCAAGTACGGCGGCAAGGCAGTGTACAGGAAGTAAGGCGTTACTAAGAGTTTTGCATTTCGATTTGTCAAGCCAAGTGTTAAATTGTTCATGAAATTGGAAATCAAAAAAGTATACAAAATGTAAGAATTGCTTTCAATGGTTTTGTATTTGTACCAAACTTAGGCGGTACAACGAAAATTTTTAAATATTTTAAAGATATAGTGATGAAATCAGAAATGACTGATGAAGGGGCGCCAAAATCCTGTGCATCGCATTACGTCAGAGAATGTTCTGAGAAGCGATAAGACAGTATATGTTGACAGTATATAGATGGGATGGCTGCCGGAAAGCAGCTGCATGTATAGTTGATTCCTGGATACACGAGCATGCCGGCAAAAGAAATAGCTGATGAATATCACCACGCTAAAAGTGATATTTGTCTGGCTACCGAACTAGTACAGGAAATACTCAAGTCGAAAAACACGAATTTAGTGAGATGAACTGTCGTAAGGACATGAAGGATCGCCAAGATCAGTCTTATTCTCCAATATTTGTTTAAAATTAAATATTTTTGCACACTCATTCAAATAAAAGCATGCTGTCTAGCACAACACCTCCTTTTTTATGACGACCACAGCAAACGCATTAAGGATTACGATTTAAGGGCATGCACCTGGAATGTTCGCTCCCTTAATTGGAAAAGATCCACCTCCCCGCTGATTGATGTAATCGTACGATGGACGGGACAAGAACTGAGAGGAGTACGAAGACGGTGGCTGAACCAAAGCGAAGTTCTTCCACATATCGTTGATTCGCACGAGGAGACTCCCTATCGTGCGAATAGAGAAAATAATTCGAACTGCAGAGCTGAATCGAGAAAGCCAAACACTCCAGCTCCGAAAGTATTCGACGCAGTACCCGCAGGGGGAAGGAAGAGGTTGAACTCCTCACCTCCTCCTGAAACCAGGTGGAGAAGGGCCTGACTACACTTGGAATATCCAATTGGCGCCAAACTGCGAAAAGGATGAACGACTGGCGCGCTGTTGTAAATTCGGCTATAACCGTATAACCGCTTAAGCGGTATCTACCAATACAGAAGAAGAAGATTCTACCACAGAATGAGAACAAAACCATAATACTCACCAGTAAAAATAACAAACACAAGTATTCCATACTTTTTTTTAACCTGCCAAGGTTTTTTGTCCCTCATTAACCAATTACTTGCGCAATAGGAGAGTAATTACTTAGGTGCCTTCAAAATCGTAAACACCTCATTGTCGACACATCAACACTTCGCTTAATCACAAAAATGCACATATTGTACAATCATATACCTACACAAGCGTAGATGTATGTGTGACATGCATAAACCCGCCATAAAAAAATTACTTTTGTGTGGTCATGAACGGACTGCGCACCGTCGACCCCATATGACACGTCATATTCCATCAGCACTGACTCACTGGCTTTTCTAGTATCTACGAGCATTAACTCGCCAACTCGCCCAATGTGCCGTTACAATTCGTACTCAACATGCATTTTACGATGTTGAAGACAATAAAATTTTATTATCTAAGAAATCACTCTGGCAGTGTTTCAGTTGCAAGCCGCGCATGCAGTTGAGTTTTCGTGAATATACCCTAAGTCCCGAAGTGAGGGGTTGACAGGCGTCCGTGTCGTAGCGGTAATGTTGCAGAGCGATTAGCGTGTGGCGCAAAAATTTACTGTCCTCTGTGGCAGGGGATGAGATGAGATCGCAGCGACGAGTATTGACTACCCTTTGTTATTCCACGAATTTGTTTTGTTTTTCATTTACTTTTCATTTAGTTCTTGCCCATTTTTGTTTACGTTCTCGCTTTATGTCGAGTTGTTAGTACTTTTTATATTTCTTCATTTCCTTAGCTGAGATTTTCTTAAGCCACAAGAGCAAATATGTTTGGAAGCACATATGTACATATACAACTATACATGTGGGTGTTTGTGGCAACACACACGCACACAAATTGAACACTTGCACTTTATGCGACTGAACCCCCTTACATGACGCTGTCCTCTGCCACACCGAGTTTACGATCTTCATATGTGTTGTGCCTGTAGTATATGTGTGTATATGTGTGTGTATGCGAACATTCTCAAACAAAGCTGATAGTCCTTTGGCCCTTGATTGTTATCCACACATAGTGTCGCCCTCGTCCGTCCACTGAGTGCGCCATGCCTTCCTTTCCTTGCCACCGTCAGGGCCATTGCAATTACTTATGTGGCAAGCGAGGCAAACAAACGCCTCTGTTTGTCTTTACATTTTATATATGAGTATGTAGACATGTGTGAGCGCGCTTGGATGTGTGTAAGTGTGTCTAAACATGCACTTGTTTTGGTGTAATGGAATATAAGCACATTGTAAATTGGTTTGTAATTTTCGGGATTAACAAAGACATGCCACTTGCCACACAGACCCTGCATATATGCAACATATGGCGCAACATATTCAACCCCACATTGTTTTTATTGTTTTTGCAATTGCAAGTGTTCTCTGGTATTTTATTGCATTCTCAACTGCCTGTTGTTCTTCGGGTGCTTAGTTTAAAGTGAATGCGAACACTTGCAAGCGAAAGTTAAGGCTCTACAACAATAACAATATGATATTTGTGTTCTCTAAGAACCCAATATGTGGCCATAGATTTGACCAGCCAACAAGATGTTGTCGATAACGTCTTAAAACACGAACCTAATTTACTTTCCAGAAAGAGAAATATTTCAATTCAACACACACAAACACACATACATGGATAAGTATGTATGAAAAAGTTGAATTGTTTGGGTGGTTCGAAAGTTAAAGAGGGTGCTGCATGTTAATTTTAAAATTGCAATTTCCATTTATTACGTCCTGAGTTCGAATTCCAGCCGAACTTATAGTCCCTGTGTCTCTAAAAGCAATATCAAGCTTCCGAGTATATTTCTGACACAATAAAAATACATTAGACGTTGAGGAGGCCGTTAAAAATATTTAAAATAACGGAAAATCTTGTACAATTGGCACAAGTGATAAATTAAAATTATTTGTTAAACAGCGGTTGGAAAATTTTGTCTCACCCGTCTTATAGCTCCGGCCCTGCGAATTCTGACTATCATTTGTTTCTGTCGATGGCACACCCCGGATTGGATTAGATTATCAAATATCATAGAATACTTTGAATAATCCTAAATCCGATAACTGAACGATAAGGAATTTGAACTTTTATATTTAAAGGCTGAAAGTAAAATACTTTCAATATATAAAGAACGCTTTAAAGATTGTCACTCAATTCTTTAAACGCGCTTTTCTCGAAAATATGTTTTTGAAGACGGTTGGCAAGACTTTTCGAGAACTACTCAACTGATCTTCATGAAATTTTACACAGGTTTTTGAGACGCAACTTCGATTACAACTATTGAAAAAAAAAAATAATATTTCGCGAAATTTTCATTTTTTTTTGTAATTATGTCTGTTAAAAACCAAATTTTCCATTTTTTTCTCTTCATCCAAATTCTAAGTTAAGATTTTAACTATAACTCGTATGTTTAACTTTAGATGACCCTGTAAGGAGTTGTCCCGCCAGCGCGGGGGTCATCGGAAATAGTGTTGCTGTGGCCGAGTTTAAAATATTTTTTCCCCAAGAATTTCATAATTTCTTTGTTAATAATTTATGTTTGTAACAATAAAAAATTCTGATAAAATAAATATTTCGATTTTTATATGAGGGAAAGATGTTGAAAAAAGGCTGTTTTCTACCCGAAGAAACCCATGTAAAACCTTAATAAAAATGATATCGAAACGGAGCTTGCGTATTTGTTTTTCTTCAATTTTTATGAATATACTTACTTTATGAAATGTCGTTAAAATATTATTAAGTATATATTTATATAACAAATAAGTACAATATTGCATTATTATTTATTTTTTTATTTCATTTTTCCACATTTAACTATTTGTTTTTTCGAACCTCTTTTTATGCTTTTGCATGGATTTGCATATGCTTTTGTTTAATCGCCCAAATGTATGCAACAACAGTCAACCCTTCAGCTTACAAACTCGGCGAGCATAACATACAACAGCCAAGTACATGCATATTAGCGCACACACATAGCCATGCACATGTGGACCAATGCAGAAATTTTCAATATTAGGGGAGTTGATTGGCAGTACCCATTATAAACATGTCGCCTGCCACAATTTTGTGTAGCTAATAAAAAGTCCACACAATTTGCGACAAGCCGGAAATAACTCACACCAAGCACATGCATAAATGTGAGTACGCCAGTATGTGTGCACGCATAATAAATAGTATACAAAGATAAATTTGTGAAGAGAGAGCAAGTGGTTGCATGTACACATATATATATTACTGTAAATATAAGTAAGGAGCGTGTTGGGACAAACGGCGGCCCAAGCAGCGGAAATTGCATGCATGCGTCAAATTCTCACAAGTCGCCGCGAAGCAGAGTGGGGCTACGAAGTTTCGTTTGGTAAAACATTTTCGAAAGCATTTGTGGCAATTTATATTGGGACAGCATTAGGCGGTGGGGTTGGTGTCTAAAGTCGGTTTGCACCCTTAAACTTGACGTTTGTTGGTTTAATTAAGAATTTTATTAATGGCCTAGGCCGAGTTAAACGATCAAAACAAGTAGCGAAGTGGGAGTCATTAATGGAACTACACTTACATGTGGTCTACCTTAAGACAAAATATGAGAACACACAAGCATTAGTATGGACTTTCAACGCTAAACTTTAATTAGTATCTTAATTAGTTTTATTAATTAAGCTTTTTGGTATCACAAAAGTATTTGGCTGACTTGAACAGGAAAAAGTTTTCAACTACCTCATAATGAGTATACATTTGCTAAATAGTTTAAGTTTTTATGGCGCTTATAGGAGAGTTGCTTGTAGAGCCATCTTCTAAGCATATAATCTGCTACTTTAATGCCAGCTGCTGTATAATTTCTTCTGCCGCAACCGCTGCTGCACTAAAACTGCCTACTAACCGCTATTCTTCTTCAACTTTCTTTCTCTTTTTATGCTGAGCTTCGGGTTTCCAACAGGGATTGATTGCTGTATAGGAGTAGTCGCTGCAACAATGTTGCCACCATTGCGGCACACCAGTATGTGCCAATGCCCGTTTCGACGCGCTGGAAAGTGCTCACGGCCCGTCCGCGTCCCGTATTGCAGAGCGACTTTTCACAGCACGAGGTGCAGGCGTACAGCTTCGTGCGCTCACCGATCACGATGCAGCCGGCCTCACAGGTCACAGCGCAGCGTCGATCCAGCGACCACATTTTCGGTGCGCTAGTGGAATTCTCCGTGCTGGTTGTGTATGAGAAGCGCTTCACCTGCAAGCAAAACGAAAAAAAAAAATGTATTAATGCTCAGATTTTCTTGGCAGTCACCTATGCCACACCGCACTCACCATGCAAATGAACTCCTCACCCTTGCATTTGCGTATGAAATTTGTTAGATTGCGCGTCATGACATCCACGCATGCCTCGCCATGGTCCATCGTATCACATTCATAGCAGGAGAGATCATTAACGCGTTCCGTGGCCGCTTGCGTACGATGCACTGTATTCGAAATCGATTGTCCATCAGCTGTGTGAAGTAAAAATTCGCACAAAGCTCATATTTCCCGTTATGTGTTTATTGATTTTTTCTAGTTGCAGCCAGCTGCATGCCTACCTGATTGCATCGCTCCCAACGCCAGCCAAAGCATGTATATTGCTATTTTCTGTTTGTGCGACATCTCTAAAGGAGTTCATAAGATGCTCCAGATATGTTTCAAATTTGATTTATCGTCTAATCACTTTTAACTTGGAATTTTCTGTGAAAATTCTCTGAAACAGCTTCCGATTTAGCTTTTGTATTATTTACACTTGTAGTGACAAGCTCAACCACATTGGGTATGGGGTAGAAAGAACGAAGCCAGCAAATGTCATGGGAAGTGGAAATGTGTGAAGGACATGCGCACTAAGAACTCAGTGACTACATGAGAAGGGTTCTTAACGGAAATTTGAAAAGCGTAGTAATTTTCACCAGCAACTCATTAGGAATATTTCTTAATTCTGAATTTGTTTTACTTCTAGCTCGAAAATAAAAAAAAACTGAATAAACGAAGTGATATATATCTATTAACAGTTATAACTTCGAAATCGTAGATAATTTCGTCAATCTTGGAACCAGTATTAAACCAAGATTTATGATCTTTTGCGCATTGGCAGCGGCGAATACCGCAGTCGATGGAACGTTGAACTGTAGGAGATATATGACGATATTGACGTAATTCAACGAATTAGGAGACAGCGGCTATGCTGGCAAGGGCATGTCGTTCCAATGGATGAAAACACTCCAACTCTGAATGTATTCAACGCAGTACTCGGCTATAACCGCGTAAATGGTGTATACGCCAATAAAGAAGAAGAAGAGAATAAACGAGTATCATTGGGTTTTATCCATTTTATACCAATAAGAACTTTAAGTTGGAGGAACTGGAGACTTCAAAATTTTTTCACAACTTTATCGAGGAGTAAAAAACATTACCGATTAACTTCCGTAGTAGTGTCGACCGTAAAAAACTTGCTAAGAACATATGTTCCTATCATCAGGGGTCTTCTTAGACTTTGTATGAGTCTTTCAAATCAAAGCAACACTATATATCGAATTAGAATTCTTATGGATTGATTGGGAAACTGCTATACCGGACTGCTCTTATAGAAACAACTGTTCCCGGATTGTATAACGGACGTTCATTATGTCTTCACAAATGTCGGTAAAGGCTAATGGAATAAGGCAAAGGTTTCAAGCGACCACACAAAAATGTGCTTTTATGTTGTTCTTAAGCTGTTCGAGATGAGAAAGCCAAGCTTTATATAAACGCCGTTGTTCCTTCAGTAAAAAAACTTTCCGATATTTTCATACAATTGTTTATGATATCTTGATTTATTTTTGACCCTAGACTAAAGACTCACAGACTTATTTAWATATATATATTATATACAAAACTATATTTCTAAATAGTAGTTTATGTAGTTTAATCAACTTGTCCACACTTGTCTTTAGCTTTCGAGTCCGTTTCTTCTAATACAATCTCAAATACTGCAGCGCTTGCCGACTCTGTATGGGATACAGTTCACCGACATTGAACATCAAATCGACAATATGTGTGGGTCGCAACATGCGCCAAGGCATAAATTTCATAGTTTTCTTATCGCAGTGAGGGTCATGGTCAATCTCCACCGGCAGTGGCACTTCGTTGAATAACAGACGACCGTCGACGGCGCGTTGCAAAGTACACGGCAAACCGATTTGATCGGCCAGGGCTTTAAAAAGAATTGCGCGCTCGAACTGGCAACCAGTGTGTATCATGCCAATAGGTATGAAGTTGCAATGCAGCGCACGAGCTATGTCATACAAGTGGCACTTGACAGTGTGATTGGAGCACTCTTCGGTGGTGTTGAGATCCAGGCGTTTAAGGTTACTGCAGAGTGCAGCCTCTACTATCTCGGCGATAACTTTGGCACGCTTGGCCAAGTTATCGAAGTCAATACAGCGACTCATTTTCGCAGGATTTTGCATTAAACCATATTTCTATGAGATCGAAGATGTGAGATTGATAGTTATAAGAATGCGAGAGGTTTGTAAAAGTATTCCAGTACTCACTTCTAATTCTTCATTTAGCAAATCCAGTATACGCGGTAGTTCGCTATCACCTGGCTTACGGCAGTAGCACCAGATACCCGCAACGTCGGGACGCTCATCCAAAGGAAAACATTCTATTGGTACTTCTATAATCAGATCTGGTGGTGATTCCTTGCGCTCGAAATTCACAACTAAAATCGGATGTAACGGCGAAACATCCTCTTTGAGAATGTTTTGAAAAACACGAAAATCATCGAACTTCCTTTTGGAGACAAGAAAGTCATTGCCAGCAGTGCTGTCCGTAAAACCGAGATGGTTGCGTATGCAAAACTTAAGACTTGGGCACTTGGAAAGTATAGCCTCGATGGCAGGTCCCCAAGTGGACACACACATAGCCAGACGCTGATTCAAAATAAGACTAAAATTACCAAAAAAAAGTAAATATAAAACGAATATGGGTATGTACGTAGAGGGAGCTTACACTTCTAAAACACCCGCCTCGATGTATTCATGCACCATCTCGGGAAAACGTGCAGTTTGCATAATGAAATTCGTTACTGAGGTTTTAACCAGATTCGAGAGAGACTTCAGACCGCGCTTCATGGACGGTGCGATGTAGCGTGAGAGTAGAACGGTACGTACCGCCGCCTCATCAGCCAAGGTGCAGAGACAGCGGAAAATGTTGTTCACCAGTATGGCCGTGGCGAAGGAGTTCTGCATAGAAGTATATAAAGTCAAGTTAGACGAATACGATCAGCTGTGAGTAGAGACAAATATTGAGAGCGCACCTTCAGCATGAGCGCAATATTCATGCTGAGCAGTGTTGATTCACCCAAAATTTCACGATAGTCCTCATTTTGTGCCAAATGCTCGATGATATTTAGCAGCGATAATAAAAAGTCAATAGAAAGATCCTGTGGCTGTTGACCAAATATACGACCCAGAACCAGAGAAATTTGTAGCGCCAATAACTGGTGCGCCGTGTCATGGAAAGCGAAGCGCAGTAAATTGCCAATCAAATCGGCAGCCTGTTCGCGAGTGCGTATATCGATGCCAGGTTGTGAAATGATGGCTAAAGAAGAGACGTATAAAAGGAAAATGAAGTTAAAAAGCCGTCGAAGGAAATATAAACTAGCTTCTAGAAATATAAACTACTTTCATACATGCCAAACGCTCTATCACGCCCGCTTCATAAAACTGTAATATGCGATTGGCCGCATTCGGGTTCTTCATCATGCGATTCAAACCAGCTATCACATAGGGCGCTGGGCCATACGCATCCACTTGCAATAGACAGTCCAGGAATAGATCCGTCACATTTGCCTCGTAAATGCGCTGTAAGAAGTGCTCATATTGGGCGTTCTCGGCAAAGATCCAAATCACCTTACACTTCACACTCGCCGCATACTCCAGCAAATGAGCGCCCACATTCTGCATAATGCGTTCGAAGAAATTATGCTCGAAAAAGAGTTGTGTCATCTTCTCAGTGCGCATTGCCGTGGCCAATGCCTCGATGGCTTCGTTGCCGTGATCGGTAATGGCGTAATCGCAAAATAGTTGCGTCAATTGCTGTAGTGTAAATACACAACGACTTACGTCGGCGAATGTGGACTTATCGCTCGTGTCCACAATGAGATCTTTGACGATCTTCAGCGCCGCGCTGCGTATGTCTACAAATTCGTTTAAGATATCGCAAAGCACACGATCGATTGGAAATGTTGGCAATGTGCTGAACGCCAGCAATTTTTCGGCATCCAACAGCAGCAGCATTTTGTGTATGGCCTCGAAGGATTGCCATAAGATGTCCGGATTTTCGGTGCTTGAAACCTGCATGAAGAACTTCTCTAGAAAATCACTCTTTTGTAGCATTTCATTTGCCACTTGCGGATCTTGCAGGCACTTATTTATGATCACCGTTAAATATTCCAGACTAAAATCATCCACTTCCATTAAATACGCCTCCAAACATACTCCTAAAATAAAAATCACTCTTGCTGGCTCCAAATCACGCAACACATCCATGCTCTCAACGAGCGTACAAGCCAAGTATGTGGCAAAACGTCGGATCATTACCGCTTCGGATGTCATATAGAACTTCTTCTCCAATAACAAATCGAGCAGTTTCAATCTTTTGAGTTCCTCCACATTTTCGTTCTGCTTGCGTGCATATTCGGTGATGTTCTTAAACACGGTTACGAGCACTGCGTCCTCCTGTGAGTTGAGCAACAACAACGCTGTTTCGATCGCTTGTACAGGGACGATCACCTCCTTGAAAGACTCGTTCTCCTTTTTGGCACGGTCGGAGTATGAGGAGCGCGAAGTGTAAATGCTCTTTGGTTTTTTCTTGTGCATTATCTAATTCAAATACGTTTTTTTTTATCAAAATATACGCACAAATGTTTTCTAAAAATAAAAAATTTCAATTTTTTTGTGCTGCTCTTGGTTTTTTGTTGTCTGCTCGACGAAACTAAAATTTTGTGCGAGCAATGAAATTGGAATAAGTTTTTATGGCGTGAACAATATTCAACAAAAACTATGAAAAACGGTTTAGAGGTGAAAAATCGTAACATCGAAATTCCTTAAGTTTATTCATAACACTCTTATGTGTATTACGAAGAATAAATATTATAAGACAAGGTCTAACAGAAGGTTTCGAGAGCGAAGCATACTCTCGTAGGACCCAAGGATGTGATCTAATAGCTCATATCCAGAGCATACTGATTTTATGAAGGGAATACTTCACAGCCTGCTGCACAGCAGTGAAAGTGTATCTGGAGATGACGAACTCGATTCCCCAATCGATGACGATGGATTATATGTCCGTTGGCCGACTATGAAGAGGGTCAAATATCAATTACCCGTCTGAAGAAGAACAGAGGGGCAGGTGCCGATGGATTACCGATAAGATGCATGCATCAACTTCTTGGTAGAATACAATTGGACGAAAGCATGCCGCGCCCTATCCACAAAAAGGTGGACCCCACAATTTTCTTGGCTAATATAATTCCATATATCACATATAAGGTCACACCGAGAGTTATGTGTGAAAGACCAAAGCCCACTGTCACCGAACTGATTGGACCTTATCAGTGTGGTTTTAGACCTGGGAGATCTACTATCGACCAGATTTTGACACTGCGCCAAATCTTAGGAAATACCCATAAAACGATGGTCGAAACACACCACATCTTCGTAGACTTTATAGCCGCCTTCGATAGCCCGAAAAGAGCTGCCTCTATGCCGTTATGTCTGAATTTGGCATTCCCAGAGAGCAAAAAAAAAAAAAAACAGTAAATAGGTTCAATCTTCTACAGCTGCTTTCGTTCACCAAGGTTATTGATATCATTGACCACAACAACCGCGTCGTTAGCTCTGCTTTCTCAAGACTGGATAAGGAAGCGAAGCGTAACTCGAATATCTCCTGTCATCAACATCGCATTCGTCACTTGGCATCACTGCTGGCAGTCATAACTTCGAAGTCGTAGATAGTTTCTTCCATCTTGGAACCAGAACCAACCACAGGGTCTGCCTCGAAATCCAACGCAGAATATGTCTTGCCAACAGGTTCCACTTCGGACTAAGTGGACAAAGTACAAGTAGAGGCATGGACGATGACAATGATGAGTGGACGTTACGAGTTTTCGAGAGAACGATTTTGCGGAACATTTATGGTCCTTTGCGCGTTGGTCACGGGGAATGACGCATTTTATGGAACTGTGATCTGTATAAGATATACGACGACATTGACATAGTTCAGCGAATTAAGAGATAGCGCATACTCTGGCTAGGTCTTTTGGTCCGAATGGATGAAAACACTCCAGCTGTAAAAATATTCGACGCAGTGCCCAGAGGAAATAGAGAAGAGGAAGACCTCCACCTCTTTGGAGGTACCTAGTGGAGAAGGACCTGGCTACGCCTGGAATACCCAATTAGCGCCACTTAGCGAAAAGAAGAAACAAACGGCGCGCTGTTGTCAACTCTGCTATAACCTCGTAAGCGGTTTCTACGCCAGTAAAGAAGAAGAAGAAGTTTAGTAATTAAATTATTGATTTTATTTGTATTATTTGTTATGTACCATATTGTATATAAATGGGATGGTTAGATTACAATTTCAATAGGTAAATTGGAAAATATCGCAAGACAACAGATAAGCCAATAAACCACTTTTTTAGATATATGTATRTATATATATTATATTTAATATATTTTGTATTAAATTATATGAATTTGTAAATATTTATGTATGTATGTTTGTGTGCGTGTGTGTGTGTGTGGGTGTGGGTGTATGAGTGTATAATAAAATATCTTGTATTACAAATGCGGAGTATTCGATTTCTTCTGAATTGGCATTAATATTAATCGTTTATTTTTAGTGTTATTCATATATGTATGTATATAAATATCCGTTTGTATAGTGAATGTTTGTGGGTAAATGTATATAGTTGTATGTAAATATGTATGTAATAAATTGTACACTTAAAGAGCTAGAGGCGTATAAAGACGCGCTAAGGAATTTGAAACAGACTAAAGTATTAAAAATGTTATTGTATGTATGTATATGTATAGTCAGTTTAAAGTGTTAACTTAATCTTAAGAGTAAAAATATAGATGTGTTGACAATATTAAAATTATTAGTGAAATGCAATACAACGAATGCAATAAGTACTTTTCATGAGATACACACTTGCAGTCGAGCTGTGCTACAATGGCATAAGAATATGTATGTCTGTATGCATGTATAGGTATACAAATATTCAAATTGCTCATAAGCCAAGGCACATATGGAGATTTCCTCGGTGTTCGTGTTTTCTATTTCATTGACATCCGGCAACATCTGATACAGAGCTGATTCAGCGGCGCATTAATGCGAAAAGGCACTGACTGGCTTTTGTTTACAGTTTTTGTTTTTCTTTTGCTTAAAGATTAATTTGCATTTTGTATGACACATGCGTGTGTAAGAATGCTTTTGCTGGCACTTCTACAGTTTTCCGTTTTTTTTTTTTCCTTAAAATAAAATTTTATTACTTTTACAAGGGATACAAAATATATGAGCCTAATCGTTTTCTTTCGAGCAAAAAGTAATCACAATCAATTTTTAGTATTCGCAAATTTCAAAAAAAAAATCAACGTAAAAATGTATTTTTGTTTCGAATTCTTAACTCTAATTTCGTGGCGCTTGTCGGTTGAACTTAAAGTTTCAATTTGTTAAATTAGCATTTATTGGTTTTTAGCTTCAGCGCCGTTGTGTGTAAGTCCCAGTCGTATTTCTGTAAGGCCTCCACGGTGGCGGCCAGACTCAGTTCTTTTGCGGGTAAAATGTTTTGTAGCTTAATGATTTTGATCGCTTTATGCACATCCCAGTCGATGAATTCGAGTGATTGTAGGCAACGTGTCGGCTCGACAATCTGAAAAGCAGGTAAGGAGAGGATTTTTGAAAGTGCTCCCATTGAAAACAAAAAACCAAAAAACTTATTTATTGCTACTCACATTCTTGCCGAGAACTTTCACCATTATGCGCACCTCATCCGAGTCCACGCCACGTTCGCAGCCCTTCGGCTTTTTGTTGGAAAACTCCAGCAGATCTTCGCAGCTCACCGAGTTCGAGTCTTTTAGACGCGCAGCGGCTGCCGCAAAGTACTCCGTTTCGGTTTGGGGACGTGCCGTTGTTGTGGCAATGGAGGAAGCACGCGCTACTTTGTGTACTTTGTTGGTGACGCTAGAACCAGAATTACTGGCTGCAATGGTAGTGCCAGACGGCTTCTTATCCATGGCCAGATCGACGGATTCGCGCACTTTTTTAAAGAGCGCATTGCCGGCGAGCTCGTTGTCGGCTGTCAGGTTACACTTGCCGTTCTTCTCTCTGATAACTGCAGCCTCCGCCGCTGGTGCTGTTACAACTTTTGGCGTTGTCGCGACTTCAGCGGCAGGGCAGGCTAACGTTATGGTGGCTGTGGTGACCACAGAGGCTGCTGGCTTAATATCCGTTGTTGTATTTGTTGTTGTAGTCAACGTCGCAGCTGCTGCGGACGCTTGTGGCTTTGTGTTGGCAATAGTTGACACCACTGTTGTTGTGGTTGACTTTGCTGCCACCGAGTTCTGTTGCAGCTTTAGGTTCCTTTCGATGTCCAGATTGCGCAGCTCATCTTCATTCACGTATAAGCCGCACATTTTGTTCGTGTCGAAATCTACCGTCTTATCTTTGCGGTAGTGCTCTTTTTGTATGGAGAAATTGTAGAAACCATCCGTCACATCGGGTGACTGCAACACATTGCCCTTGTCGTAGTCGGCTTCCAGTATCGATTCGAAATGCAACGAAGCGGAGTCAGTGGTATTCACGGTCGAACCACTTTCCGCATCGGCTAATTTGTCCAGGTTCTGATAGGTGTGGCCGTCGCTGGAGTGACGTTGTGACGCGTGCTTTGTTAATGGCGTCTCTGCCGACGCCACTATTGGTGACGCCGTTGTGGTCGCTTTTTTAGTTGTCAACTTCGATTGCGCAGTATGCGGCGTTGTTGGCGCACGCTGCATCACGCCGTTGCTAAGTGTCAGCGCTGTGACCGGCTTGATGCCATCCTCCGTGGGCGTTGTCTCCGTCACCATATTTAATGTGCGCTGCAGACCGTTCACCGGTATTATAAGCGGATATTTGCGTACATGCCGCTTGACATTGGTCTTAATGTGCTTTTTGCCTTCACGCGAGGGCAGCGGTATGGGATTTGTTGTGTCGTCAGCGGGCGTTGTGGCTGTTGTTGCCGGTGGCGGGTTTGTATTAGCGCTCTCGGGAAATTTATAGAATGTATTCGTTAAGTAGCTGGGGCTTTCGCAGGGTGAACCGCCGCCGCCGTTACCGTCCCCATTGCAGTTCGGCGACGTTGCAGTCTGCTCGCTGGACTCACTTGTGTCGCAGCCATTAACTAAACGCGCACCAGTGGTGCCATCCAGTTTTTTTGCGCGCCCAGCAGCGCCGCGTGTAGGCAATGTCATTGGCCGCGGCGCATTGTGCAGTGGTACCACAATTTGGTCGCCATTGTCCCGACAAGTAATGCTGCGCGCAGGTTCATTGCGCTCTTGCAGATGCATGGAGCGCCGCGGCAATGTTTTTGCGGTGGTCAATTCGAATTCGTTCGTGTCCAGATGCCTTAGCAAGGTGGCTGCGGGACTGAGGCCCATACCTAGACCAGCGCCAAGTGAGGATTTGCGCTCAATCAAACTGTTGTAAGCTTCGCGACCCTCCTCGCCAATAATAGCCTGTAATGATATGGAAATATTGACGGGGATTGAAGGGCGAAAATTAAAAGCRAAATAAATGAAAAATAAATAAAAACAAATATACRTAAATAAAAGAGAAGAAATATATTTTATAGGAAAAATATTGTAAAAAAATATTCATAAAAAATATTTATAATAAATATTTAAAAAAAAAAATGCTTATAAAAAATATTAAAAAAAATATTTATAAGAAAAAATATTACGTGCAAAAACACTATTAAAACCAACACAGATTATACAGAAATCATCAAAAACAAAAAAAAAATTTCATGTCACTTTGAAAAGTAAGGTTCATAGTTGAGAACCACTGATACTTTATTTGTAAAAATTGGCTCTTTCATTTCCATATACTTCCATTTCTTCAGCGTCAATTTTGACTTTCTATCTGTACCTTTCGTCTGCGTTCAACTCAATAACATCTTTACCCGCCTATAACTTTTAATCCGTGCTCTTTCTTTCATAATCAAAATGTTTAGATAGGCTGCCTTTATATTTCGGGATGTGGCAACTCTAGTGTTGCAATCTGGCCACTCACAACTTTATCACAAATTTTGACATTTTTGATGTTATACATACTCAGAACTTTTTGACTGTGGGCGCTATTTGTATTGTTTACAAAAACTTAAAATATTCTTCACGATCAAAAACTGGAATTAAATCGAGATTATCTTTTATGACTTTTCACGTGGATTAACGCAGAAAGAGTGCATAGATGAACTTAATTATATTTTTGACAATGAAGCTCAAACAAGGACCAGTTCTCGATTGTATGGCGAAGGTCGAGGTCGTAGATCACTCCAATACGAATCTCGAGAAGGTCGTTCAAAATCAGTTGCTGTTTCGGAAATTATTGATTCTGTGCAAGGTCGTCTTGTGATCTATCGTGAGATTGAGACAACTATAGGCATTAATGGGACCAGCGTGCATCCAATATTACATGATCATTTCATTGTAGAAAATCATTTCACGTTGAATTCTACACAATTTGTCGATCGCTCAAAGTGAGGCTCGTGTCGACTGGTCGAAATGTTCCCACAACAGTCAGGTCTACGTAATCGGAAAGGACCTTGATTTTTATTCGGCCAATCATCAGGAATGTAAAAAAAAATACGAACACGGTGCTTTGAAAAACGTCTATGACAACGTAACAGGTGGTGAATCGTTGATTTATACGTATGAGCCGGCAAGTAAACAGCCGTCGACTGCATGGGTGTTTCCAGATGAGCTGAATCCGACAAAAGTTGTTCGCGCACGAAAACTTCCTAGCAACCTAGCTGGGCGGTTGATGCGTTCAAAACGCATTTTTTTGGAAGAACCTCAATCAGAATGTCAAAAGTGTATAGAACCTAATATTTTGAAAAACAATCAAGGGATTTTAGCGCGGCATAGAAGAAAAGTTATTTAAGAGGTTACGTGGGTGTACGGGTATGAAAAAATCGATTTTTATTGTCATATTAAATTCTAGAATGTTGCCTAAATCTTCAAGTAAGTAATACGTTCGGCAACCTTGATAACTTGCGCGCTCGAGGCGAGCTAAGCTAAATGCGCCGTCGGTGTTTTTGAAGTCGGTTGCCAAGACTCAGAAGTACTCAACCGATCTTTAAGAAAATCACAGGTCTTTGAGATACAATTCTTAAAGACTTGGATGAAGGATTTATTTTTTCGATTACAACTATTTATGAAGATATTTTTGTAAAAATGTCTGCCAAAAATCCAACTTTCAGTTTTTTCCCCTTTTTCCAAGTTTAAAACAACGGCAAACAATCCCGAACATTAGCAGCTTTAACCAATAATATTTTAGTAAAATAAACAAATTTTCTTGTATAGAAATACAATAATATTTTATTTATTTGCTTCTGGTAGTTTTAATTCCTTCATTATTGTTGTTGTTAATTCATATTTTTGTTGTATTTTGTAGATGTCAAATTGCGAACAACCGAACACGTTTTTGAACTGCATGCACTGAATTCCTGTACTATCTTGTTTCAATATTTCAATTGTTTCAACTATGTGTTAATTTGTTACGTTAATCTCACATTTGTTTCAATTTTTGTTTTTAATTTATTTTGAACATTTTAATTAATGCCGAAAGTTAGCAACATTTTGATTCAACAGAACGTTCCAACAGTTTTGTTTGATTTTCATTAGTTTTGAAATATATAATTTTTCTTTTTATCTTTTTTTCTTATAGTTTTGTGTATAATAAACATGTTTAGCGTATAAGTAAGTATCTATGTATGTATGTATAATATTAGTTTGATTATGTGTTTAGGCGTTTCTTAAGTTTTTTGGTTTTTAAATCTCATAATTTAATAGAATAGAAATGCAGCTGACTTCTGTTTTAAATTTCTTATTTTTTATTTAATTT
>NW_017534819.1:609571-625978 GCF_001853355.1 Bactrocera latifrons
TTTTTTGCTTTGTCTTATTTTTAAGTTCTGTTTTTTCATAAATATTTTGTTTTGAAACATCATAAATGCAACCGGCAATGCAATACATGCAAATATAATAAAACACAGTAAATACATCTTTTTGTTTCTTCCTTTTTTACTTTCATTGCTTCCAAATAAAAGTTTGCTGCTTTGCGTTCCTTATTTAGAATTTAAACCTCGCTCATAGTTGATCAGAATTAAGTCGTAATACGAGCAACTAGGAGTAGAAAAAGACTTTTTTGTCTTATCACGCTAATTGTGATTTTTTGCATTTTTTTGCTTTAATTTTTGTCGCCAAGAAACCAAGATTCGAGTACATGTACATATGTACACATACATAAGTATACTTATAAGATTAAATATATTTATATGTAAATGGAGTGTGTTGCTTCATAATTATTAACTAGAATTTTGAATCAACCGCAAAACGGGATTTTTCAAATAAGTATGCTGATAAGTAAGCATGTAGGAATGTCGAGGGCAAATTAGAATATAAATGGCATTGACCATACATTTACGATTACATACAAATATGATAAATTTATGTATATGTACATACAGGGTTGATTTTACAAGTACCCAATATTTGAAGTAATCATCGCACTAATGTCTATATATGTTCGTGAATATAAATGGTATAATAAAATAGAGTATAATATAGCATATAATATAAATGTATGTATGTATGTATGTAATTAGAATATCAATTTAAATTTCCGCTGATGATATCGCTAAATGTTGTATACCTAAGGATATAATATATATAATACGAGTAAATGTGGAGAGATATGTATGCAAGCACATACTGCCACCTATACAATATACATATGTATGTATGTAATTAATGCGCTGCTGCAAATAATCTCGCCTTATCAATATGGCGATTATTGCGAGCGTTTAACATTTCATTGCTATGTTAAAAAAACGCTAAGCTGTCAAGAGATCAATTCTTATATGTAACGGTTTAACTGTTTTGTGGACTGGTATAGTGTCTAGTGTTTCAAGCATAAGTATATTAAGTGTCTACTTTAGCAGAGAAACTAATTTTAGAAAAATTTAATTTTTTCTACATTTAAAAACCAGTAAATTTGGAATATTAAGCATGCTAAAATGTGTTTTTGTTATTGTAAAAATGCGTTAAAACATCTAAAATGCTGCCAGGTCGTTGCTTGGGGAGGCGATAAAAGCGATTAAAAACGGTTGGCTATGCTAAAAAGTATTTTATATATCCTTTACGGGCACTCCTTATTTTCAGAGTAGAACATTTCTTTTTTAAATTCCTATTTGCATTCGATAGAAGAGACTGTAGGAACATGTCTGGTGGTGACACAAGCCCGCCAAATGGGGCTAACACAACACAATGCAACATCTCTTGTCCACTTGGCAAGACTGGAGAAGCATCCGGAATATCATAAAATTCAATAAAATTGTTTTAAATTTTTGAGAAATCGGATAGTAGAAAAAAACAAAAAAGCTTCTATAGCCATCGGACTGATTAGGAAATTTCAACATTAAAAAATCGCGAAAATCAATGATTTTTCGGAAGGTCATACTTAATGTTTTCGAGCTCGAATACGTGGTTTTGAGTGCCTGTAAAGTCAGAAATTAAAAATGGAATGCTACAAATTATTTTTGTTTACTGAAATGAGGATCAGATTGCGTGTTTAAGGCGTTTCACAATTATGTTACTAGCAATAAAAACAGAGAGATCTTTGTATTATCTTCTATATATGTATATTTATATGTAGTTGTATTTTTGTATTTGGTTATTTATTTTTGTAAAACATTGGAAATCATGAGTTTTTCTCAACCTCAAACACTTTTTTGTTAAATACTAATTATTTACTTTATTTTGATTTCTGATCAACTGGCTTTTCGGTCATTGTTATGAAGCAAATTGATGATACCTGTATAATCCTCCAATAAGCCATACATTTAAATTTCAAAGCTCAGCATTCATTTTTAATTAATTTGTTCTTTAATTTTCAAAGTTTCGCTAATAATAGACGCAAAGAATTACAGTGGTAGTCAAAATAAAATACCAGAAAAGACAACTTATGTGTTTCCGAATAAAAAATGTATCTGAAAACTTCGAATGTAAGGCAGTCGAACCTTAAGCGAGTCACGCATTTACTAGCGAAATGTTTCTGTAAGAGACCTATGTACATATATAAAAGCCATGTAAATTTCTTAATTTTTTTTATTAATTTATTCGAATTAGATGGAGAGAAATCTTTTCAGAATACTTTTTTGGCTGTCAGTTAGCTTAAGTCAGTAGAGTTATTCGAACACACAACTACTTAGCACTTTAAGGTTATTAGAAACTTTGCTGTTAGCTCTGGTAATCTGTTATATTGACCATTTTAGCAAGATATATGTAAAAAGAAGAACTATTGGTTGTTGAAAAAGTCTTTTCGTATTTCTAATCAAACTTCAACTTATTTGCTTTTACGAAAAAACTTTTTCGACTAACTAATATTTTATTACAAGTAAGTTATGTATATGATGAATATTTTGCCTTTTGACTTCAATCTCACTACACTGACAAAACGAAGAAGTCATAAGAGAGTGCAGCGTTGTCGCTACGCTTTGAAAAAACAAATTGTCAATATATTTGTTGATTGAACATTTTCATCGGAAAGTTTAACCATCAATATGGAGATTGTGCTCAACAACTATTAACTCTTTATTCTATTTTATTATTCTTTTATATTCTAATTCTTTGTTATTGCTTAGCAGTTATTTTCACTCAAATCTCAACGTGTTTATGCTTGAAATAACATGTTTATCTTATTCGCAGTTTAAAGATTACTGTTTTCACGAAGCTTCGCGGTCGCTTTTTGTTTTTTGGTAAACAAATTTATAAATTGTAAAAAATATGATTTGTAAAAATTCCATTAAGCTATTGATTGTTGCGCGTAAAAAGTCTGCATTGTAGTTGTTTTTGCATTAGGGAACATTTCACATTGATGTATGTATATACATATGTATGTTATATTATTAATGGTTGACGATGACATAAATTCGCAATTTCATGACTTATTGTTGCACGTTGCACGTATAGTATGTTTGTATTATTCGATCAGAATTTGAGCTGCGGAAGTTGTGGATAAACGTACTAGATGTCAATTAAAAAAATACTGCTCGAAAAATGTGTGAGTGTATGTGTGTGTGGGTGCGTTTGAAGCAGAAAATAATTACTTTCGATAAGGCACTCCCTATGTTAAGAATTATCTGCGCCGCTGTTGATATTTTATCAATAAACATTTCGGCAACAATTCCCAAAATCAAACAGCAAGCTTTGCAGTGCCGTTACAAGCCTTGGTCTTCTGCACAAATGAAAATATCCATACGTGTATGTATATATTCTCTCTTCAACATCATATAAGATTTATATAATCGCGGGGCCCTGCTAACAACATTTATGTCCAACGAGTGCTTGTTATTTTGAAAGCTACGATTTAAGCCCTTCACAGGTGGCAATGTTAACAGCAGACGCTGCAGTGTAACATTGTTATATATACTTGAGGGCGTTCAAAATTTTTGCTGTTGCAACAAGTAGCATGCCTATGGTAGCGTTTCGTTGCTTTAGAACATATACTTTTGTTTTTGTACAACAATAAAATACTGCTTGGAATATGTAGTATATTGCTTATAACTAATTCAATTCTTCACATTACTGTACTTTCAATTCTCAACACTTCTTAGCCTTAATGCTGCTCGTCCAACACATTGCCAAAAAGTAAATTAAAAAAATATCTCAGCATTTTTCTTAGTTATGGAGCTGGGCTTGGTGGTACGTGAGGTATGAACTCGGTGCGAAAAGCGAACTCCTCGCTATCGCTGGAAGAACTGTCGCTCGTGTAGGACGCTTCGTTTGGGATGCCGCCACCGCCGCCCAGTGCAACGCCGGCAGTCGCGCTGCTAACGCGCATGCTGCCCAGGAACACGTTGTGCGATTGATGTTTGGCAGACGGTTTGCTTTGTTGCCGTTGTTGTTGCTGCTGCTGCTGTTGTCGCCAGAGCAGCTCATTCTGCTTCACCGTTGACGCATGTATCTTCTCCGGCCAGTGAAATTCCATTTGCTGCTTGGCGCTACCTAAACTTTTCTGCAGTGACGTGGCGGTGCCAGGTCCTGCAGCTGGCGATGCCGCATTCAATAGCGGTAACGGCGGCAGTTGCAAAGATTTGGGTGGCGAGGGATGTGCGCGGTTGCGCTCCTCCGGTGACGAGTTGGCGAAGTTGGAAGTGGGACTTTTGCCGGTCAAACGACTGACATCGAATTCATGGAAGACTGCATTACGCGCACTGATGCCGCTGAGTGCGCTAAAACTACGTTCGCCAGCGCTTCCCAGGCTGGTGATAGGCGCGCCGCTATTGTATGGTGGCGCCGATGATGTAGCCGACGATGAACCCGAACCGGAGCCACCGCCACCGCCACCACCCAAACCCATACCAACTACGGTATTGCCAACGCGACCACTGCTACCATTCATGTCCATGCCTCTTATTAGACCGCCCATAGTGGGCGCTACACTGCCGCTATAATTATTACCCGGTCCGCGCCCGCCGCCAAAGTCATAAATACGGTCTTCATAGGCGAATTGTTCCTCCAGCTGACGACTGTAATGATGCGACATGCCGCGCGCACCGTAATTGTAGTGCGGTGCCGACTTTATGCTCACATTGGAACCGTATAACTTTTTCTGCGATACCGTGGTGAACTCCGACGCGTCATCGTCCTGCCAGCCGGGAGTCAGCAATTTGTGTGAAACACCATTGCCAGCCACACTGCCACCGCTTGCTGGTCGGCGGCGTCGGTAGAGTGAAGTGACGCGCGCGCGTATGTCGCACTCCGAACGTGCAATACTGGGATTGCAGTCGCTTATCGGGTCATCATCGCTGGATGAGCTCGAGTCCAATATGATGGGATTGTAGCTGAGACGGCGCAATGTGCGTGCGCGTATGGAACGTGGTTTGTAAGATGAAGCGCTGCGCACATGCGGTTTGTGTGAAGTGCGATTCTCCATAGCCGAATGCGTAGAGCGGCGTTTCAAGCGCTGCTGTGGTTCGGACAGTACCGGCGAGATAGGGTTCATTGGATTGTCGGTGAAAGACATGGAGCGCTGACGCTGACCACTCTCTTTATATTGTTCGGCATCGACAATGGCCAAAGCACAAGCACTGCTCTTGAGCTGATTGCTGGAGTACACCGAAGTATTGCTCGCATTCAGAGCAGAAGTTTTATTTGGTGAAACGCAGTTGCCGTATTTCGTAGCGCTGAAGCGTTCTGTGGCGAGCTGCAGGCTATCATCCCTATGTGTCATATAGCTGCTGCTACTGCCGCTAGGACCCAACGGCGCTGTTTCTTTCGGACTGTAGTAGTTTTCCTGTGGACTATAATTTGATTTTTGGCTACTTCGTCGCGAAAGCGAGATGTTCGTGTCTCGCGAGGCAAACCCCGTGTCAGGTGTGCTGGAACGTTTGTCTTCGGCCATTTTTTGGTCCTGCATTAGATCACCCAGCGTCGACTGCGCCTGCGCGTGGCTCTGTGTATTGATATATTGCAAGTGCTTGTCCAAATGACTGGTCGCGGCATTGAAGTCGAACATTGTCTGTACGCCATTGCTGTAGTTGTAGATAGCGGATTTGAGACTGCCGGTGGCGCTACTGATTTCATCCTCGATCGACGATACGATATTGGAGAACTGTTCGTTCAGCAAGGTCTCATCCGAATCGGTTTTGTCCAATTCCGTGTAGGTGTGCATGAAATCCAAATTAAGCGCCTTCAACGTATTCTCGATATCCATAATGTTCTCGCTGATACTTTTTTGATTTCGCACAGAACGATGAGATTGCGATTCGAGTACGGAGGTGGGCGATGTGGTGCTTTGAGTTAGGGACGGCGGTGGATCTAAACTTAATGGACGACTTAATATTTCGCGCGATTTTTCAAAACAAAAATCGGAACTTTCTTTATCGAAAATTGGTATACGCAAATCGGGACCGTTAACATTCTTGATTTCGCTTAAGGAGCGAAATCGCTATTTTAGCAAACCACGTGATTTCATTTTTATTAAAAACCATATAGACATAAATGAAACAAAACAACAACAAACCAAATTCAAATCCAAACAAAAAATAATAATAATATTTTTTTTTTTTCAAAATTAATGAGACACGTTTGGGGGGAGGGAGAAATATACAAATTTTGTTGTCAGTAACTCGGCGAAACAGAGTTGGGAGTTCAGTATAGAGCGAGGCAATAGGACTTGGATGGAAAATAACAGCAGAACTCACCTGTAAATCGGGTATGCTCTCCAGTTGTTCAGTGAAATTTTTCTTCTTCGAATACGGCGATAACGACTTTTGTCCTGCTGCATTCGCATTCGCGCTGCCCGCCGTCGGCGAGGAATTACCGCCAGACGCCTTGTCACTGGCATTACTGCCGCTACTCGTTAAATGCGGAAATCGGAAGCTAAATTTACGTTTTGGACTTTGTGTATTGGACGATTGGTCGCATACTAAATCATTCATGGACCTACAAATAGAAGCAATTCAAAGAGTTAGGGTTAGCAACAGGCTCTTCGAAAATAGTAAACTCACCTCGCGCTGATTTCATTGGCGATTTCGATCGCTTGATTCAAAATGCGCTCATCTTTCACCGAAATGGGTTTGACAGTGCCCGATGACTTCTTCTTCGAGGATGTGCCGAACTTGCTGCTGTTACTATCACCACTTTTGCCCACCAATTTCGAAGTGATTTCGGCAAATTCGTTCTTTTTGTTTGTGTGCTCAAAATCGGACGATTTCGATGCAGCCGCGCTTGTGCTGGCGCTCATGGAGCCAAACATCGAGTTAATTTCATCCAGAAGTGACGGTCCAAAGTCTAATTTGTCAGCAGTCATTTCGTCATCGGAAATTTCATGGTATTCGTGTGGATCCTCACTACTGCCGCCATTCTTGCCAGCGTCACGCCATTGCTGCGAACTACCCGCAGCTACGTCTCCGTGGAAGCCTTGACTATCTAGACCGTAATTATTGTTTTGCATGGCGAGTGTGCCACCACTACGCATAACTTCATCGTCAGCCTTATGGGTAAATGGATTGAAGGACTTGCTGAGTGACTGTTGACCGGGAAATTCGAACGACGACTGGCCGCCATTGCCAGTATTGAAATGCTTGGGTGTGTTTTCCGTTGAGGATATGAATGTCGGGTTCATTGAGGTGCCATGACCCTCTTCGGGGAAATAACCACTGGCAGTTTGTAAGGAATCGGGACTGGTTGGTGTCGGTGGCAGTAAAAGTGGTGTTTGCTCGATATCTTCAGATGGCTTATAAGGTGTAACAATTTGCCGTGGCACATGATTGTACTAAAAATCGATTAGAAATTAATAACAACTAAGAGGAATGAAAGAAGAAACTTTACATTTTGCGAATTGCCAAGAAAAGCTATATCGCCGAATGAGTCGCCATCGATGCCTACATGTCCGGTGTGTTTAAAATCATTCTGCGGCTTTGATATCATTTCTGTGCGTAATTTGCGTTTGCTAATGCGTTCACTGGTGCGACAAAATGAGTCCCTAAAAGCAGTTTGAGAAAATTTTTAGAAAAATTATTTTAAAAATATTCAAATTTAATTTCAATTCACCGGTTAGCAGTGGGTAAACCTTCCAAGTAAGCAACGGTATTTGAGGGGTTGAAGAATCCCGTCTTCCCCGATGTAAGTACGCCCTTCCAAAACGGCGCGCCCGTGTTGCGGTCAAGTACTGTTATGATGTCGCCTTGTCGATACAATAAATGATCCTTCTTGGGCTCCAAACAATGCACAACCGCTTTCAACTGCTCGGGCTTCATGTCGGGCAGTAGCTCGTAGATTTCCGTGAACTTTGGACGTTTTACAGGGTCATCTTGCCAACATTTTACCATGAGCGTATAATATTCCTGTGGACAGCAGTCAGGTTGTTCGAGGCGCTGTTTATGAAGAGAAAACTTTTAATTAGAATTTCTCTCGTTTTTTTCACAAGAATATTCACCTGATAGTTTGGTGCATCTATGGCTTCAAGTATCTGCAAGCCGGTAAGTGCCGCCCAAGGTTGAAATCCATAGGAAAACATTTCCCAGAGGCAAACTCCATAAGCCCAAACATCCGAGGCGTTGGTGAAGCGCAAATAATTGATGCATTCGGGTGCACACCTGTAAGGCATTAGATGCAAATGTTACAAATCCAAATCAATAATAAAATGTATGCTATTACCAGGCAATAGGAAGTTTTAGGTTGACATTAAAATTTGTCTTGTAATAGTCTTTGCCAACACCCAAAGCTCGTGACAGTCCGAAATCGGAAATTTTAACTTTATCTTTGCTGAAAACCAATATGTTCCGCGCAGCAAGGTCTCTGCAATGTGTAGGGTAAGTAGGAAAAACATATAATTTTTTACAAACATATGTAAACTGGAAAGACCTGTGCGCACCTGTGTATAAGACGCTTATTTTCCAAGTAACGCATACCGTTACAGATTTGCATTGCAAATTCGCAAAGCGTTGGAATTGTAAGAAAGCTTACGCGCAAACCGGGATCTTTTAGGCATTCCAGTAAAGAACGCAAATGCGCCAACTCAGTAACCAGCATCAAAGAGTCTGTGGCCAAAACAACACCATATAAACGTACAATATTTTCATGCTCAATAGAGTGCATTATTGCGGCCTCCTTCAGAAACTCCATAGGGTTCGATTGCATACGCTCGCGGCACAAGCATTTAATAGCAACTTGTATCTGGAAAATAAAACAAGAATTCATTTACTATTATTTGTATTGCGTTATTTATTTTGGCGTCTAACCCTTTCCGTGCCATTGGTCCACACGCCCTGTTGTACTATGCCAAATTCGCCAGTGCCCAGTTGTTTATTCACCGTTATAGAATCGGCTGGTATAATATGCTTGTTATTTGGTGCCTTGCTGGGTGAGTTGGCGGTGCGCGCTGTAGAAGGGGACTCCGCCGTGCTATGCAATGATGCATTTGAAAGTGTTGTACTGCCATCGCCGCCGTCACGCTTCACGATTGTGGCCGGCGCTTGTAGTAAGCGCTTTATTTTACTCAGATAGCCATGTGGAAAATGCTTTTCGTAGTATTTGCGTAGACGACGTATTTCTGGGCGAGACAGTCCAATGTGCTTGAGGTCTTCGTCAGTCGCATATTTGACGTGGGCAGCATTTGTAATTTTCAGTTCATTTCTGTAAAGCAAAAATATAAAATATATTCAGAAATGTGGGCGCTGTTTAATATCCATACAACTTACTTGATTGCATTATAATAATGTTGCAATTCTGCTTCTGTTAGAAACTCATATAAATCAATTTGGGAGCATTCTGGAAAAGTAGAAAAGAAATTTAAAAAATTAATTATATTTCGATATGAAAACTTTGTAAACTGAGGCATAAGATCATTTTAGACTAAAATAGCTAACTCATTTTTTCTTATGCCTCAACTTTTTACTTGAAACTTATAAGAGTGACATGCAAATGAATAACATTTTTGTCGTAAAAAAAATGCAGTTGTCCAAACGCCCGCGTACATCCGTTCCATCTGCCCATGGAGACAAAAGTCATTTCTTTCGATTTTATGTTTCTTTTATATTATTATTATCGGTTGCATGCCGCATGTGGGTGTGAAGTGGGAGCGCGCAACAATTGTCGTGCTACAGCTAAATCTAGCATATGCTAGGCCGACTGTCATGGCTACGGTGAATTATTTTTGGTTGCTGTTTGTTGCTGCTGTTGCAGTTGCCGTTTGCTGCGAAAGTTGCTCTGGCCTAGTTTGACAGCAATGCTACACACACTTTGCAGTTTGCTGTTCGCTGTTCGCTCAACGCTGTGGGAATGACTTAAAAATAGCCAACGGCGCTTATTTCGAAATGTTCCGTAGCATCGCAAAGCGAACAAAAGTGACAGCAGAGCCCTTGCAGACTTGTTTGCTTTCTGGTCGTCCCACTACCCGCGCATGGACGCGGCACATACATAACATACATACATACGTCATATGCGGCGTTGCGAACATAATTAGTTATCGCACTTGAAATGCGCTGACTCAACCCTCTGCTATCCGGTAGGTTGGTATGTTGTTTTTTATCCACTCATTACGGACACCGATGTATCTGCTGTTGCTACACGACATTACACTCCAATTCACAGGCAGCAGCCAGTAGCCAGTAGCCAGTCTACCCTGAACTATTGTCCGTGAATTTGGTTAAATCGATTGAAGTCATTTTGACACTTAAGGTGGTAACTGCAAAATTTCAGAATACAAAATTCTTCAATATGTGTATGCATGGATATATATTTTTTGACACGGTACGTAGACGACGCCGGTGTCAGTTGCGCTGGTGTTCGTCATAGCCTGGCGTCGGATTACAAACGCGTTTGTAATCTGAATTTTATGCATATATGCACATATCAACTTGCTAAGCATTTTTAATGTTTGTCATATTGGCATTCACAAATTTTTTCTTTGTTGATTTGCTCTTTGCTCCACTTAAGTACTGCTTACCCATTTTAGCTGCTTCCTCTGCTGTTGTTGCATTTAAGGAAGTGCTAGTGCTGCAAGTTCCGGCGACGTATACCCCACCTCCCCTCCAAAAACAATGCCTTCAATAATTATAGACAGCGACGTTCACTGTTGCGAACATAAATCTCTGCTTTTATTTTGCCTCCTGCTGTTACTACTATCTCTGCTATCTCAAACGAAGTATAAAAGGTCCCACACATTTCCCAAGCTTCACTTTAACACTTCACTTTTGATTTATGTGACGCACAATTGCAATTTTCAATTTCATATACACATTTTCTCAATTAGTACACCAATTGTACAAATTTTTATCAATATCTTCCGTAGTGCACTTGAAACACGAAGCACAACCAGACAAATGCAGAGAAATGAAAACTACATCGAAAATGAAAACACAAATTTGATAAATGTACCCAAGCTGATTGGCAAACGTTGGTTGGGAAGCACTAGAGCATAATGGTCTCATTAGTCCAATTGGAATCTTTAATGTTCGCATTAAACTCATATTTCACAAAGATAAATAAATTGGCTCTTAGGTGGTATCCAACAGAGAATCTAAATTAAAATAAATTATTTCTTTGAATACAACTAACACTATTGAAAAGAAAAAACTGCGCATTTACTTTTTTTAAAACTTCCATTTTTCTCCCATTTACGAAAATCTAGTGTGCGGTATCGTAACGTTTTACAACACAGTTTTCACTAGACTGTCAGCACTGGTAAGGTTTCACAGAAAATCGAAAGTGCTGGCAGCATTGGTATTGGTTTATTTTGTTTTTCATTCGCCAATATTTGACATTTAGAATGTAAACATTAAAATTTCACATGTTACGTTGGTAAGCGGTTCACTATTTGCGGGATAAGCATTTGCTCTTATCTTAATAGTAAAGTTCTATTTGAAAAGAAAGAAGTATGACGAAGGATTACAGTTCTCGTAAATTAGAGCGTAAGCAGCGACGGTGTGAGACCATAATCTACAATGACGTGGGGATTGAAAGTAGTGAGATGCCTACATGCTTTCTTGCTATCTTGAATGCAGGTCTTTCTACAGGCCTAACAGAAGAATCCGTTTTATCTAATGCAATCCAATATGCCCCGGTGCAACAAGTAATCATGTTGCCAAACAAATCTTATTGCTTTTTGAAATGCCATAATGTGAACAATGCGGAGCGCATTTATAATAACATGCATGGACGTGCAGGGTTGGAACAACGTGGCGGTGTGGTTTATTTGTCATATTTTAAAAGTTTACCTATGTGTAAAGAAGAAAATGTTTGGGCTAAACCGCTTCCTGAAGGGCTCGTACTATTGCCAAATTTTTTGACTGAATCTGAAGAAAATATGTTATTGAAAGCAATTAATTTAGAAGATGTGGAACAAAGTGATTTAAAACATAGACGTGTAAAACATTTTGGTTACCAATTCATGTATGGAGAAAATAATGTTGATCCAACAAAACCGTTAAACGAGAAAATACCAAACGAATGTGATATACTCTGGCCACGTCTAAAAACTGAATTGACTAAGCTGGGTCTACCAGCATGGGATTGGGATGTACCGGATCAATTGACGGTTAACATCTATGAACCCGGCCAGGGTATACCCCCGCATGTAGATACGCATAGCGCCTTCCTCGACCCAATTTTTTCATTATCACTGTTTGGTGATGTAGTTATGGACTTCCGTCGTGGCTCTGATCGACAGCCACTCAAATTGTTACGTCGTTCAATGCTGGTAATGTCGGGCGCATCGCGTTATGACTGGACACACGGTATTACACCGCGTACACTTGATATTGTGCCCTCGGAGACTGGTTTGACAGTGATGCCGCGCCAAAAACGCATTTCATTAACTTTCCGTCGTTTGCGACGAGGTCCGTGCAACTGCACATTTCCGACCCTTTGTGATTCGCGCATAAATGCACAAAGCAATTTAGCACCTGTCATAACCGATGTGGTAGCTGCACAATTAGAGGAAAAGAACGTGCACAGCGTTTATGATTGTATTGCGCCGCACTTCAGTGAAACTCGTCACACACCTTGGCCACGCGTTGCTGAATTTCTGCGTAGCTTTCGAACTGGATCAGTGTTGCTCGATATTGGTTGTGGCAATGGAAAATATCTTCAATGTAATAATAATGCTTTAACAATCGGTTGCGATCGTAGTAGTGGACTTATTAACGCGTGCATAGAGCGTGCAAAAATCATACGCGAACACAGCTCAAATTTGCCAAATGCTTTTCGATGCGATTGTTTACACGTACCAGTCCGCAGTCAAACCGTAGATGGTTGCATTAGCATTGCGGTTATTCATCATTTAGCAACCGCAGAGCGGCGTTTGGCTGCTATACGGGAAATGGCACGGCTGCTGCGTCTAGGTGGACGTGCGCTTATCTATGTTTGGGCGAAGGACCAACGAGCTAATGATAATAAGAAATCGGCATACTTACTGCAAAACAAAGCCTTAAACAAAAAAAGGACAACCGTTGAGCAACAGCGACAATGTGCAGCAGAGGAGGTGCAACAGCAGCAGACAGAACCATTTGAGCCTTTAATACCCGGTGCACCGCAACTGCCTGTACACACAAATCGCACCGATTTCATGCAGCAGGATGTGCTGGTGCCGTGGAAATTAAAGGGCGCTTTAGTTGCGAAGAAAGATGTTAATAACTCTGCGCCTTTAAGTACCTACTTGCGTTACTACCATGTATTCGAGTCAGGCGAGCTGGAGGCAATGTTAGCGCAAGTGCCAGATGTAGAGTTAGTGCAAAGCTACTATGATCAAGGCAATCATTGTGTGATTTTCGAGCGGCACCAGTAATAAAATAAACAGTGTATTTGTATTTACTATGTTCCCATTTATTTAATGACATTTTTATCTAGTTATTTTTCCATGACAGTCCACTAAAACTTATACAAATGTTTGTATTTGTAAGCAAATATCGTTATAATAAATTAACATCTAGACATTCTGAAATAATCGTATATTTAATTGACATTTCATTAATGACAAAATTTGTTTACTCCTTTCTGAATTGTTGCATTAAAATTCTTATTAAAATTACATTTACTTCTCTAAAATGGTTTCCTAATTATACTTTTTTTATATTAAATTTCAAATAATGTTGATTCGATTCATAAATACTTTGCATTAATTCAAAGTGAAATATGTATGTACTTATAAAATATTGGTTTGATTTTACGGTTTGGCTCGGATGAACTTATTTAACTAATACGAGTATGAAATATTACATAATTCTTGTATATTTTGTGGTAATTTTAAATAAGACACTAATTTCTTAAAGAAGCCATAAACCTTTGTTAAAACTTTTTATTTAACCTTAATTAAATTCATTCGTTTACTTTGTTCAAATTTGCCTTGATTTGCAAAATTAATGCGCAATTGAAATAATTTATAATTTTATAAAACTATTTAACATTAAAATTTAAAAAAATATATAAAAGTGTGGAAAATATTTTTTTTTACCAATTAAACCCAAAATTTAGGTTTCCCAATAAAGTTTGCTGTTTAATTTATAGTTTTATTACATATTTAGATTAAATGAAATAATATTTATTTTTACGATTCTTTCATATACATTTTTCATTAATATTTTTATTTTTTTGTTTGAGTGTGAATAAGAAGCTATTTTATTGATTTCAATTGTTTTTGACTTTATATTGGACTTGGGTAAAGCTTTTGGAATTATTTTAGAATAACATTTCTTTTTATTACACTTGTAATGGACACTCGTGTGATTGTATATTTATGTAATAAATGGTTTTTATCCTGCCACATTTATGTTTACATACAAAAATTGTAACTTAAATCTGACATTTTCGCAATATTTACTTGTAATAGCTATTCGTTGAATAAAAAAGAGACGGAATTATTTATGTCTTTTGCATAAATTTTCTAAAAATAATCGATTTAAAATAATTTGATAAACTTAAAAATATTTTTAATTTTAGAAATTTTAGAAAAATTAATATATAGTATATAATATAAAAAAAAGACGAAAAAAGGGGCGCAATATGGATTCTTTCTGAGAATTCTTTACGTAAAGTTGTAAGGTGTGTTAAGACTCGCTCTACAATGTCGGCTGTGGAGGTTCGAAACGAACTGAACTTGCCCTATGGTGTTCATGCAGTGAGAAGACTTCTACATGAATATAATTTATATGTCCGCAGTCCTCGATAAGTAAGTATTAAAAAAAATCATATAGCAAGTTGTCTTAAATTTGCCAAATAACCGATTGAGAATTTGCCGATTGAGAAATGGCGCAACATCTTGTAGACAGACGTGTCGAAAGTTATTCTATACGGCGGTAAAGGGTCCCGTCAGTATCTAAGACGCTCCCCTAATAGAGAGTACGACCCCAGATTCAGCACAAAAACTATGAAGCTTRGCGGTTTGAATTTCWTGGTTTGGTGTGTTTTTCTTACATGCCCAATTTTTTTGTGCAGTCCCAATTCACAAGATTACTACCATAAGAGACCGACATAAAGTCGTGGATATAATGCRGTATATTATGATACCATTTGCTGAAGAGGACATCCCGCTGAAAAGGATATTTCAGCGGAATAATGACCCAAAGCATACCGTAGGGTGGCAAAGGAGTGGTTTCGGGTCAATGGAATTGAGGTCATGGATTGGCCAGCTCAATCCCCTGACCTCAATCCCATTGAAAACCTTTGGGCAGACGTTAAGAAAGCCGTATGGAATGACAAACCCAAAAACAACAATGGGTTGTGGAACGTTCGCAGCAAGCATGGCAGAACATACCACTAAAAAGATGCCAGAATCTCGTAGATTCTATGAAGAGACGTTGTATTGCTGTTATTAAAAATGATGGCCATGCTACCAAGTACTAATATCTCGTATAGAGGGAACTTCTAAAAATCCTTCAGTTAAAAAAAAAAAATTTATTACTTTACTACTATTTTACTGCTCCCATCAAATTTAATATAAAACACAACTTTGTGAATAAATATATCTTACACCCATGCAAATTTAAATATTTTTATTAATAAACGTAGCCAGGGAAATATGATAAACTTTTCCATTTCAATTGATGTTAAAATTGTTTAGAATTTTGCATAACTCACAGGTAAACTCTAACACCCACTACTATTTCACTGCTCGCTGCTGTATGTATGTAATAAAAAAAATAATAAATATAAAAAATAAAAAAAAATTAATAAATATTAAATTAAAACCCGTTGCAAATAATATTTCTTCACATGAAAATAATGTGGTGGGCACAAAAACAAGAACAACTTTTCCTTTGCTTTTATCTAATACAAAGTGTAATAGACTTGTGGCTTGAGCATCTGCTAAATGAAAAAAATTAATTCATTATAATTCATCATATTATTATTATTGTTTCATCAAAACTTTTTTGTGTTTCTTTTAAAAATTCGTTTTTATTAACCCTTTAGTTAACCTTTAATTTATACTGAAACCGCAAATTCATTTATCTGTTGTGTTCTTCAGGTTCTACTATTGTTTTTGGAACTTTTACATCAGTAAAAAGTACACCTATGAAAATATATGCATTCATTCAATATACATATGTATGTATGCATGTAAGTATATTCTAGACGTGTTCGAAGAAAATAATAATTAAAATATGCCTACTTTGTAATGGAAAAGACTCCAATGAAAGAACAGTTAATAAGAAATATGCTTATCAGATCAGCGTTGTTTTTGTTTTGGGAAATGCTGTCGAATTGACGTTGTGGTTGAATATGCGTTATATACACGTTGCTCATGCGTTATGTCGAACTTTATCTTCAACTTTTTTAATTAAAAAAAATTT
>NW_017534819.1:626165-719381 GCF_001853355.1 Bactrocera latifrons
TTTTATAAATTACATAAGAAAAATATTTAAAATACACCTCTCTCTTTTGAATGATTTCGTATGGGTTTCAAGTACAAGTGTATTTCGATCTTTTCCATAACATGATCTGTTATATGGTTCTCCAAGAAGTCAATAAGATCGGCTTAAACTATTTTCTTTTATAAACATTGAGTATTGGCAATATACTTATTGAAATATTCTCTCTTTATATAGTATATAGGATACTTGGGTGTGTATAGCTCTATAGGTAGGCATTCAATTCATGATTTTATATTTCTATGTGCATGCTTATATATATTTACATATATTCTTTCCTTTGGTTTTATGAAAATTCAAATCCTTCGGTTGCACTATGATATTTGTTGGGTGTTTTTGAACATTTTTCGTAAATATTCCTTAAACACTGTGAAGTATGTATGTACATATGTACACAACTATGCTCGTATATGTCTGTGCATAAAATTCTTGTTGCTTACATTTAGATATTTACTTGATAGGGGAGAGTAAAGCTTATACCATATTTCTTCATTAAGTTTCAGTAGGTGTAAACATATGTATATAAATATATAATGCATATTATATATGTATTTATGCATGTAGATATTGTTTAGGTCATGATTAGTTTGCTAGTACGAGTTGGTATAAATACTACAAATATACATACTTATAAATGTTATGCGCATCAGGTTTCGGGTCAGGGTCCTACTTGGCTTTTAAGATTTCAAACTTCGCTAGCTTCTATCTATTACTAAATTTCTAAGTATTAGTGTGTGAATGCTGATGTGTGTGTGTAGTGTTTAAAGACGATTTAGCTAAATGTGTTTAAATTGCACTGATTTATGAAATTCTTGAGCTTTAATTTTGGCCTGCCTTGGGAGCCCTGACTTGCCGTTAAATTCCTCTGTGAGTACATGCTATTATTATTATTTCTTTAATTTTAATAAATAAGCATAATRTTATACGATTTCTTACATTTGTACATAATTTTGAGTTTTTTTATACTTTTTTTATTTTATTTTTATTTTATTTATGCATTTGACTTCAACATATGTATATTCAAAATCTTTTCAAATTGAGTTACATTCCTTCATTTCCACCAAATCTAAATATGCTACACTGTATATTTACAAAAAAGATCACTTCTTAAACGCCTACAAATTTAGAAAATAAATTGAAACATAAATTTCGAAATAGAATCTTTGTAAAATATTTTTTTGAAAAATTACTAAAAATTTATTGCAAATAACAATTTTAATAAAAAAAAATGTCAATTTATGATACGGTTTTAAATACTATTGTGGGCAAAAAGTAGTGAGACCTTTTAATTTAAATTTCGCACGAAAATTCATTTGACGAATTTTTTTTGTCAAGGTTAGTATGACTGCGCCAAATGTCACATCAAAATATCCATACTAATGGATAATATACAATTTCCTTTCTGAAGTAGATAAAGTCTATTCGGCGATTTTTAATATTAGTGAAATTATTCAACAAAGAAGCTCCGTTAAATTTTGTGTGCGGAATCAAATTTCTGATGCCGAAATGTTCAGAATGTTGGTAATGGCCTTCAGTGATAATTGTTTGTCCCGAGCAAGTCCTTTTGATTGGTACAAATTATTCAAAGAGGGTCGAGAACGCGTTGACGGCGAACCACGTCCAGGACAGTCATCAACATCATCTAATGATCATCACGTCAATAAAATAAAGTAATTGGCATTTGAAAATCGACGACTAACAGTCACAGATCTTACTGGCATCTTTGAAATATCGGAAGGATCGGCGAAAACCATTATGAAAGATATTTTGAACCTAAGAAAAGTGAAAGCACGATTGGTTCCAAAATCACTCAATTTTTTCGAAAAGAAGTCGGAATTAAGGGCTGAGAACTCTTGTTTCTTGGACCACAACAATGCATCGTCACATACATTGATTCTTCGTGAGGACTATATATGTTTTAAAGAATAAATAAAAATTTAAAAATTATAAAGTCTTACTATCTTTTGGTCATAGTATGTGTGTACGTTTATTAGAGTATTCTTTATTTTCCAAATTTGTTTCTTTTTGCATATGTCCCTTAAAGATCGCAAACAATTTTTTTTTAATTTTAAACATAACGAAATCTTATTTCTTTTCTCATGTATAAAATATGGGATTTTTCAGCTTTTGCAAAAAATTATTATCTTTGTCCGGTAAGTAATGTAATTGATTTTCTTCCAACGCAACTGTACTTCGGAGCGTGCGCGCATCGACTGGTTTCGATAGAGGGCGTTCCTAGCTTACAAACGAGTGGCTGGTGAGTTGTCTTCGCGCGACGTGTTACTGTGAGTAGTGCGAACCGAAAATGCAGCGTTCGTTAGAGCAGAGGTACGCGCTTAAATTTTGTGTGAAACTCGGTAAATCTGCGAGAGAGAGACGTTTGATATGATCAGACAGGTTTCGGTGCCACCAGGCCTTTTTGGACGGCCGGGAAGAGGTCGCTGATGAAGACCGTGCTGGGAGACCTGCGATTTCGACAAACACCGATAATGTGACATCAAAGACATCGTCCACCTCCTSCTCCTGGACAAACCGTCAACGCCAAGTTTTACATGGAAATCCTCAAGAGACTCAATCGGGTTCGACAAGACATCGCTGCCCAGATGTGGCCCCGGTCTTTTTTGTTTTATTGCTTAAAAAGGCCGATGAAAGGCAAGCATTTTGAGGCGACAGAGGGGATCCAAGCAGCTCGCACCTCGAATGACTTGGAAACCGCGCTGGCAGCGCGTTATCGACGCAGAAGAAGCATATTTTGAAATTTTTTAAAGAATTGTAACGACTGGTTTCAGTACATTTCTTAAATCGACTCAGTCCTATTACTTTCCGGACAAACCCTATATGCATCATGTGTACATACCGGAACATAAATATGATTGAGCCACGTTTTAAATCGAAAATAAAGAGCTTGTTTACATTGGATCCTTACTTTTAAAGCGAAATCCGAAACTACAGTGAGCTTTTGGAAATAAACATTCAACTTGGGAAATATCGAACACCCTAATGTTTATGTATTTGTTTACGCGCTTCAACCTGGCATTAACGTTGTCACCTGCAAGATGATTTCCCTTTGTAGCATTAACACTCTTACAAAACGTCAAAACGCCGTTAAGTCATGCTATATAGATATACATATGTACGATATTAGACATGTAGGTATGAATATAAAACTTACAAATACATACCTAAGCACATATTTACTTTATTTAAGTACATAATAAAAAAACTATTCACTATGTATGCATGTATCTACATATATTGGAATTCACAAAGAAACGCAATTCGGAAACCTACAATGTAAACTCCCTAAAATCCTAAGTACATTTCCTAAGCAAGTGGTTGCACATGTTTCTTTTTGGGTACATGGAGAAGTAATGATGGTAATCAATTATTCTATGATTATATTGTTGTTGTTACTTCCTTCGATTGCTTAATATAATTTGTTGTCAGCTGCACTTAAATCTAGACAAACATATTTACATAAATACAATAAATAATTACATACGTACATATGTATATATACTTATAAATAGTAAATAGTTGCACACATACATATGTATGTACATGTATGTTACACTAATAATATTGATCAATAATGAAATATTGAATAATGACGAAAAAATGTTATAAACAGTATTCACGGTATTTGTAATATTAAAGCTTGAAAGTTTTCAAGTGACTTGTTAAAGCTTTGCGCCAATCTACCAATGGCTCGGGTTGTATTTTCGGAGCTAACAACTAGTACTAAGGTTTAACAATTTTCTGATAAATATACAGACCTACATGTACACTCTCTTGTATGTTTTTTGTTTTTAACGGTTTCTTCAGTAGTTACGAATAGTTCAGTCAGTTTTGAGATTTTTATTTAGATTTTAGACGATAGAGAAGCCCAACGCGAGTGGGCCCCGAGCTGTTCCAATTATAGCCGAAACATTTGTAAGTGTGTGAGCTAAATACGTGAGCTGGAAGTTAGGAAGAGTATAGGAAAGATTCCAATTATATACTTCGCTGAGGATATGCTGGATATTTTGTGCCTTATTGATTCGAGGCAAGCCTCTAAACCCGACCTTCGTACAACACCTTTCGCCGCTGCCGCACCGACCGCTTGCTTGCTCTTCATATATGCCTCCTATCTTCCATGTCAACGTTGCATGCACTTAAACTTAAATAAATGTTTCGGCTGCCATTTGTTACAAATACTCCGTTTGCGGTTGTGGTGGCGGTTTCTCGTGCGGAGGTGATGGACCCGAAACCGACACCATTGGTAAAGCCGCGATCTTTGGTTTGGCATGCTTTAGCGCTAGCGTCTTCGGACTGCGGTGCGGTGAAGTGGAGACGGTTGAGGAACGCTGCCGCACGAGTGTACGTGAACGGTTTGTTATGGCTATCTCTGGCAATGGCACCGCCGTGGCCGCGACGGTTGGCACGAGTACTAACTCCTCGACAGTGTCGGTGGAATCTCGCGAGACGGAAATCTTCGTCGACATGCCGGCAAAGTTGTTTGGACGCTGTCTCTTCTCACCATTCTGCAAAGCGACAATGGCGGTGGTTGCGGCTGCGATGCTGGCTGTGCTGCTGTGCAGTTCATCTTTGATGTGGGAAGGTGGTGTTTCAATTGAAATGCTGCCCACAACCACATTCGTGGCGGCCATTGAAGCCGCTGCGGCCGCCGACGTGGATGGATGATCGCAACTGGTGTTGGTAGTGAGTACGGAGAGTGTTCGCGACTCAGCGCAGCAACCAGCACTGCAATTGTTGGCATTGGGACGGCATTCGCGTAGTTCAATGGCGCTACCATCCATATCATCTTGTCTCCTGTTCGAAGCATTGGGATCGCTGTCAATATGTCCTTCGTTGCGCCACGAACCCTTATTGTCGGAGAAGCTTTTCTGTATTGGAAAGACGGGCCGAAAATAATATACATATATATGTACATATATATAATAACGTAAATATTTGAGTTTGTTAAGAAATGTAAACGCGTTTCTGTACTCACCTTGCGCTCATTGTCGGTGATGTTCTCGGCGCTGCGTGCCTTCCGACACAGCACACTCTGCGAACCATGACGACGCAGAAATTCGATTGAATCAAATCCTCTGCCCTCGGACGACACAAATATGGCCGAATTGATGCGACTACGTGTACATCGTTCTGAAATGGAGGCAGAACGCTCCTCATGCAACATGTGGAAATGCTGGAAGCAGAGACACAAATACGTTTTCAGTGTTGGGGCGTTTAATGCGTTGGACGTATTTCTGTCGACAGGATACATGGGACAAAAATAATATAAAACATGACGCGTAGACGGACGACAAAAGCAAATATTGAAACTGCAAACATTTATTGAACGTTTATTGAAAAGTGAAATTCGTGCTTCAACACGAAAATTCGCTATTTTGATTTGTTGATTTTTTTCCTTAAACTACCATACGTAAATACATACAGTACATACAAATGTATGTATGTACGATCAAAGGAATATATGCAAGTACAAACACACACCTCTAAAATAACAAACGTTAGAATCATTCAAAATTTCTACAAAAATCAGAAGCGAACGATTTGGAAAATTGGCGCAAAAACGTGTTAAGCGGATGTGTATTACTAAAAAATTTCTATATTTGCTTCGTATGTGTGTGTGAACATATTACATTTTTCAGTGTATATAAGTGCAATTTTGTGTATGTTGGATTGAATCTTACCGTTATTATATTGTCTGCCAAAATTGTGTTTAAATTGGTTTACGTTATTCATTATTCATTATTCTTTCTAATTTCGGTTATGACTTTGCCTTTTGGGTATTACAAACTTCGTAGCAAAGTAATAATAAATTTAGATTAGAGTAACACTTGATAATCTTATAATAAATGGTATTTGATTCGGTATGTGTACTGAAAAGGTTTAATGAGCCCATCTGAGTTATAGTGGGTTTCAACAAGTCACTTTCCAGCTGTCGTCCACGTGGTTAGAAACTTTAACAGACGCCACTTGCCGAAGGTGCATGAGACTATGATACATAAAGCAATAGAGAAATATCCTGACAACACAAGAGAATTCCTCAAGTAAACCTAACGTCATCTAAGCTGTAATGAGTTATGAACTCGCTGACACCAACTGAAATTGATAAAAAAAAGATTTTGCGACTTTAAAGACGGACTGAAACTCAAATGATGATTGAAATGTTTTTCATCTTCGTGTATGACCTCCACATTATATTTCTTTGCGAGCCTTGTAAAAGCTTTGCTTAAAATTCAATTGACCCTCAATTCATTCGAACTCACATAGGTTAAACTGGTTATGGTAGCGGAAAAAGTCGTTTCGTATTTTGTCATTAGATGTCATGCTACAAACACACACGTCATATCATTGTCATATTATATAGTGTTGAAAAGGTGAGATTTTAAGCTTCATTTAGTAAAAAGTTAAATTCGGAGAAATTGGAAAAAAGTTACAACTGTTCAAAAATGAGTGAAAATTGTGAAGAAATTCGCTATATTTTGAAATTTTTGTATAAAAAAGGGAAAAACGCCACGCAATCCACCAATGAAATTTGTGAAATTACGGATACGAAAAGACTTTTTCGACTACCCAAATAAAAGCATGATACCCATAATGCTAGAACTGCTTCCATGATAAGCTATTGTGATTGAAATGTTTATTCCGTGGTTTTCAAATAGGGATACTATGATTTTTAAGTGTCGTTTGGACCATTTTTAATACATCCTGAACTGTAAGTTTTTAACATTGTATTCAGTAATATTTACAAATTGATCGTGGAAAGGCATATGAAAGTAAAATATTTAAAAATTCTTCAATTTTATTACCAATATAGTAGTTTTCCAATTGCAACTTTTCGGGAGTCCACCTGTGATCGATATTCATCGAGTAGTTAAATATTTCCACCGTGCGATATATTTATCAAAGAATCGCTGCAAGTAATGAAAATATTGTTGCCGTTCAAGCAAGTGTTGCTGAAGACCGCGATTTGTTGATTCCAAGCCATTCTCAAGAATTGGAACTTTCTCAAACCACAACCTGGCGGATTTTGAGAACGGGTTTGGGCTTGCCTTCGTATAAAATTCTCAAGAATTGAAGCAATTGGGCCACCGTAAACTTCGTCAATTTGGTAATGATTTTATTTGCCCTGGAACAACTTGAAAACAATAACTATTTTTTAAGAAAATAATCTTTCCCGATGGTGCTTGTGCGAATAAAATCTACAAATTATTCATAAACAACCTTTAAATGCATTTAAATTGACAGTTTGGTGTCGGTCCATATTTATTTCGAAATGAATGACACGTTACTGTCCATGAGCAGTACAGATTTGAATTGGAAGAAGTTGATCGGGACAACATCTTATTTCAACAAGAAGGGACTACTTGCGACTCAGCACGTGCAATAACCAAATTATGGCGAAAAAAGTTTGAAGTTTCGATTATTTCAAAAAATTATGATATTGAATGCCCTACAAGAAGTTGTGATTTAATACCATTAGACTACTTCTTGTGTGGTTATTTGAACTCATTGGTCTTTAACAATAACCAGACTATGAATTTTCGTGACACAAAGTATTCTGCGAAGGCCGTAAAGTCATCGAAAATTTGCTTCATTCAATTGCCGATAACACTAGAAAATGTTGGAGAAGCAATGCTTGAAACAGTATTGGCATCCGAGATATAGCAGAAGATCCCAACATCTTTGATGGATCGATTTAATAACAACTTGACTGATGTTTTGGGTATGAACTTCATCAATGGTAGACCCATACCAAAAGACTTGATTCTCTTCAAGAGCTGCGTTGTCAAGTCATAGCTGACGGCCCTGCATTCATAATTTTTTGTATCAGGCCGCTTCAAAGACTGAGATCTTAGAGTGCTGTACTATAATTAATGGTGATATCACATGTTAGACCCATCTTCGGAGTAATTCTCATCCACCATGGAACACATTTTATTTGCAAGTGAATCGTGCGTACACAGGTGTATATGAATGTAAATAGGCGTATGTACCTTATGTTTATAGAAACTCTTGTTTACATACACACGTACATATGTATATAGATTCAATGGCTTGCGTTATGGCTTTATGCGCAATCAGGAACGAGTGACTGCATGTTTGCACAGTTAAACCAATTTACTATCGATAATTTTGAGCTACTAAAAGGCATGTTTTGATACTATACAGGTATATGATAAGTTAACATACAACAGTGGGCTGTAGCTTAACAGGCGTCAAGACTGAACGGACGTATCAAATTATGACTTGGGAAGCGTTTATATTTGACAACCACGTACACAAGCCATCTCCGCTTTCTAGGTCACTCATTCACCATAAAAGTATAATATATCAGCGGGGTATGGTGGGTACGACCATTGCATTAACGAATCAATATACGGCCAGTGTCGCATAGGCAATTAAGGACTAATAAATTGAGTTAAATCAAGTCATTGGCTCATAAAAGCACAGTTATGTATCCAGGGAATTATTCGCTCTCATTATAAAAATATTTGTATTACAGCCGAAAGCTATATAATGCGAGTAAAATATAAGCTTTTGTTAGATACATATACCATAGGGAAACTTATTGAGTGAAAGGGAAACAATGTGAGTAAAAAATTGGAAATTTTAGTACACATACGTGGTTCACATTTAAATATTGGGTTGTCGGAAAAAGTTGTTCGTATTTTGTCAATATGTAGATGCCATACCATATAGTGTTGGAGAGGTGAGATTTTAAGGTCCATTCAATCGGAAAAAAAAACAATCAGGAAAGTTGAAAAAAAGTTGCAGCTGTTCAAAAATGAGTGAAAATAATGAAGAAATTCACTTATTTATATAAAAAAGAAGAATGCCATGCAAGCCACCAATGAAATTTGTGAAGTTTACTTACGTATGGTACATATTTGTTTATTTTTATACTCTATTATATATTTATATACTTTCGCAACAAAGTTGCTAAAGAGAGTATTATAGTTTTGTTCACATAACGGTTGTTTGTAGGTCCTAAAACTAAAAAAGTTAGATATAGGGTTATATATACCAAAGTGATCAGGGTGACGAGTAGAGTTGAAATCCGGATGTCTGTCTGTCCGTCTGTCCGTCCGTCCGCGCAAGCTGTAACTTGAGTAAAAACTGAGATATCATGATGAAACTTGGTACACGTATTTTTTGGCTCTGCCACGCCCATAAAATGGCGCAAACCGAAAACCTATAAAGTGTCATAACTAAGCCATAAATAAAGATATTAAAATGAAATTTGGCACAAAGGATCGCATTAGGGAGGGGCATATTTGGACGTCATTTTTTTGGAAAAGTGGGCGTGGCCCCACCCCTACTAACTTTTTTTACATATCTCGAAAACTACTATAGCTATGTCAACAAAACTGTATGAACAAACATGCAGAAACACTAAATTTTACGGAAGAAATGCCAGAAGGAAGCTGCATCCAGGCTTTTTTTAAAATTGAAAATGGGCGTGTCGTCGCCCACTTATGGACCAAAACCATATCTCAGGAAGTACTCGACCGATGTCAATGAAATTCGGTATATAATATTTTCTTAACACCGTGATGACATGTACCAAATATGGGTGAAATCGGTTCACAACCACGCCTTAAATCTGGATTATCACTTTATCATGCGAGAGTATAAAATGTTCGGTGACACCCGAACTTAGCCCTTCCTTACTTCTTTTATTAGTATAAATATAAAAAAAAATAAGTTGAAGGTTGATTAGAAATATGAAAAGACTTCTTCGACTACCCAATATTACAACTTTTTCAAATTTGGTGTATTAGATTATTACTATCAGAAACATCGGAGACATGACAAGCTGAGCCAAGTTGCTGTCTGAAATTTTCCTAAGGCTATATCGCCTACTCATTTTTAACGTTGTTTTCTTGATCAATTTTCCTTTTCTTTAAATAAAATTTAATATATATATACAAATACGTTCACATATGCCAAATTTTGACTTTTCATAATTTAATTTTTGCAAATTTATCGCTGAGTTTTGGATGTTTATTTATTATACGTATATTCCTACTGCTTTAATTAGCATTTTGACAGCTTAAATAAATATATCTTATATATGGCATTTGTTATTTCAATTTGCAACGTCTCATTTGTTTATAGCAATAAACAGCGTTTGCTGACTTGAAATGTAAGCACGCCATAATTTTTCACATTGCTAATATATCACAAGATTTATTTAACTCAGCTGCTAAAGGTGTGCAGAATATTTTTACAAAAACAAAAAAAAATGTTTACATACATATGTATATTTGAATGTTTGTTCAACGGTTTTGCGTTATTGAAAATTTCGAATTCCTTAAAATAATTTTATTCGTTTATTCGTTGTAGTGTGTGCCCTGGGATAGCAATTAAAATTTATTATTCGATAATTGTGTAAAACGATTTACTGCATACGAAAGTTATGATAATTGCGGGAAGTTAATCGATTAATCAACTATTTTGATTTATGGTTTGCAAAAAAATATTTTCCATGATATTAACACAAAACTCAAGGGAAACGTTAACTTCGGCTCACTGAAGCTATACTAACCCTCACAGGGTATAAAAAATATACTACTGTGAGCAAAAATTAGTAAGACTTTGCTAATAATTTTCAAATTCTTAATTCTTCAAAATGTATGTTGCCCACCTCAAGGTAGTTACCCATTGGCCCCATACACTTGTGCAAACATTTTTTCCAATCCTCGAAACAGTTGTTAAAATCAATTTCCGGGATAGTCTACAATGCGCGGAGTGATTCACGTTTTATGTCTTCAATTCAAAATCAGGAGTTGTCGGCGTAGAATTCCGACCTCTTTTACGAATAGCTTTGCGCAAACACTCTTTTGGAACCACTCGTCCTTTACTTTTCTCAGACCCAATTGACCTTTCAAAATGGTTTCACTGATCCTTCTGAAATCCCAGCAATGCCAGTAAGATCTCTGACTGTCGATTTTCAAACAGCAATTGCTATATTTTTTTGACGTGTTGATCATCAGATGATGATGATGGCTGTCCTGGACGTGGTTCGTCGTCAACGCCTTCTCGAATCTCTTAGAATAATATGTACCAATCAAAAGGACTTGCTCGCGACAAGCAATTATCACTGAAGACCTTTTCCAAAGTAAATATAAAAAATATTTCGACAAATGGGTTTTTGCGCGAAATAATTATACTTAAAAGGTCTTACTAATTTTGCCCACAGTAGTATTTATATTGATTTTGAGCAGTCAGTGTGAATGACAGCTATTCTTTTCAGTGTATAATTAATATTATTGGGATCAATGAAATAATTTTATTCCAATTATAATGATATATAATGTTTTTCGAAGTACAATTTCAGAAAAAAATTGTAATAATAACCGTAACAATAAATATAACGATTAAATCCAATTTAATTTGTTCCCTGTGGCATTATTATGTACTACAAGTATATAATGTAATAACACTATAATAGCTAATTGGCTTTCAAGTTGATGCAACTAATTATTTCTTCTATTTTGAGGAAATTTATTGAGAGTAAAGTGCTAGTTACAATAATGCTTAATTGCCATCGATTTCACGAGAGCATTGGATGGGTTGTCATTACATTTACATTTGCATTTACATACATATTTATTAACATACTCATGAATGCAGGTCACACATGTAACTCTGTTTGCCCATTGACATGGGCTTCCGATTATGCATTCAATATTCGTTCCATAAATAGTATAAACGGTTATGAGGAATTTTCACACATTCACATACGAATTAATAGAGGTATTGAAATAATTACGAAAAACCAACTGGTTTTCCAACCGTCACATGGATGAACGTGTCGTTCCGGGAAAGCAAACTATAACTTTAACTTAACTGTGTTAATTAACATTGGCATGTCTCACACTGCATAACGTTTTATTCACAGAAACATCATCTTTGAATTGTAAATTCTTCAAATCGGCGCTTAAGTTTTTCTTAATGGGATAATAGTATCTGGACATTGTCAATGAAGTGTCTATTAAGAGTTTTTGTTTAATATTAAAAACAGTGATTTTTTGTTAATTATCGAAGCTAAATTTGGATTAAGTATTGTTTTAAGTCATATTATTCCTTAGGGAAGTTCATATATTGCAATGAAACGTTTCCTTAACAGTTCTACTTAATCTATTCCGATGAGATTGTATTTATAAAACAACCGCTCCTCTTTGCAAAATACTAACCCTTAAATGATTTTAAAATCTGTTCACTAACTTATTGAGGTTTTCCGCCATCAGCATTATTTATTAATAATACAAAGGAAAGAAATTGAATTGAACGAAAAAATTCGGTTAGTTCAATTCAGAATACTAAAGAGTCGCTTAATTTCGATGAATGTCACCTGTTTTTTGTATAAATTGATACAATAATATAACTCAATGTGTAGAGAACAAAGAAAGTTTTCTGTTGCAAAAATATAACGGCTGATCAAAAATGAGGTACTTTTTACAATATCCTGACAGAAAAATGTCAGACCACGCGTGAGTCGAGGCAAGCTGTCATGTTATTTTTGTTAAGTATTATTTGACATTTCATTATAGAAAGAATTAACCCTGAACATCGTTCACAAGTCGTTCCACTTTATTACGAAAATGCATGTTCTGTTAAGAATGGGTTTCGCGGTCTTCGATCAGCTTATGGTCACATCACCCGATTATAGCAGCAATAACTGAGATTGTACATGAATACCTCGAACAGTCGATTCGTTCACAACAACTCGGTCTGACATATGGAACGACTTGGCGCGGTTTACGTCCAGATTTTCTATTGATAGCGTGCAAAATACACAAAATACAAGCGACATTGCTACGCTCTATTCTCGATTCTTGATAGGTTCCAATAAAATCTGACGTTTTCGAGTCAAATTTTGTTCAACGAAGAGGCTCATTTTTGGCTCAATGGGTATGTAAATAAGCAAATTGTCGCATTTGGGACGAGGAGCAACCTCGGAATGGTTTGTGAGCCGGTGAAGTCATTGATCCATATTTCTTCAAACATGATGCCAATGAGAACGTAACCGTTAATGGCGACCAATATCATGCCATGCTAACCGAATTGAAATTAAAGCTCGTGATCTCGGCGACATTTGGTTTCAAAAAGATGGCACCACTTCCCACACAACTCAGCAAACAATGGATTTATTAAATAATAATTTCGAGCGATAATAAATATTTCCTATTAAATTTGAAATATTTCCTGTTCAAATTTCTGATCTATGAAATTAATAAAATAAAACGAAGTTTATTAGAGGCCTTTGTAAGGGTTTGTTGTATCATTTTCGGAGAAAATTTACCATAGTAATGTACATTTTTTATAGCATAAGGAATTAGATATTGAGCATTTTTGATTGAGATTTTAATTCGATTTTTTTTATTTAGGTTAGTATAAAGCAAGAACTAAGCATTTCAAATAAAAACCATAGTGTATTACAGACATAAGTAGGTAAGTTTACAAATGTTTGTACAAATTAAAAACAAAAAACACAAAAACTTGCCTATTTGAGTTTTCCACTGAAAATTTGAGGTTATGAGAAAAAGGTTTATGAACAAAAGTTATAGATAAATTCATTACCCATAACATTGTCATACAACTTTTTCTTATAGCACTCATAGTTTTGCCGGAAACCAAGATAAAGCGTTTTTAAGCCTTAAAATTCAACCCCGGTCCCTACCCTAATTTTTAGCGACCTCGAATAGCAAGTAAATATTTTTCCCTTAATGCTTGTTATTTTTTTCTTTTATTTGTGGGTTTCAACCTACTCTGATTTTTTTTTTTCGTTTTCAATACTTATTTATCGATTAAGCAAAATTTGCTTGAAAATTTTTGATCAAACAAATGGATGCAGTTAAGTCTATATTCAAATATTTTTCATACGATCACAGTACACATACGATAATAATTTCGGAAATCTTCATTGTACTCTCAATGATTTTGCAACACTGTCTATGAGGCAGTGTTTCTTGATCCCTTCTTGTTGTTACACCATTTTTCCGAACAGTTATCCAAGTTATAATTTCTTTATATTTTACCTTTAAATCATTTGGTTTTATGCCTTTCAATAGTTCTTATGTAAACCAGAAAGCGGTGTTAGAAAATCACTGAAATTGTTTGTGAATTTCAATGAAAATCTTAAGCAAATTACAAAATATAAGCTTTAAAGTAGTCTTAAACTTCAAAATACTGGACAAGTTTCTAAATAACGGATAAAGAATTCATACAGGATGCTCTAAAAATTTGAAGCAAAAGCAAGCGAAAGTATCGAAATAAGGTTTGGAGGAAAAAATAAATGCATATAATTAAATATGGTAAAAATATAATTTTAAATAAAAGTTGAATAAGCTGGTACTTTTAAAGTACAAATAAAGTGAATTTACAGATTTACAGCAGAAACGTGTCAAAGCTCACTATGTAAAAGTAGAAGCGAATAAAGTTCAGCCAAAAGCGAAGCAAACTGCTCTAAAAGTAATTAAACTCTAGGATAGAAATTGTTTTCTAGTTAAGCTTTTAGAAGAAATAAGAATTAAGGAAGAACAGAGAAATTTAACTCAACCCAAACATCCTTAATCCGTCCAATTACAGCGCATCGGGTGCTACTCTTCGGATCATCGTAATTCGACAAATATCGGAACCAAACAATCAAGCAGGGTTTGAAGCCAACTAGTTATGTAATGAATAAAGTTCTTGCTTGTTGGCCACAAGGTGGTTGGCTCTTGCATTTTGTACAGGGTGCAGTGAGATGCTGGTGTTCGTGTCGACGCTAGGTATTTCAAGCGGTGGTTTTATTATTATTTACAAAGTGCAACTACTAAAACAACGCTAACAACAAACAGTAGTTGTACGGGGTGCAGCTTGCTGACGGCCAACGGTTGAACAATGTACTTCCTTGGGAGGCCGTCGTGTGAGTATCGAGTGTCATTGTGCTTTCGTTGTGCTTTATGAAGAGCTTAAAAATCCCACTTACACTGCGACGTCCAATTGTTGAGTAAGGTTCGATTGATTCTTCACGCTGTTGCAGTTGCTGTTGCGGTTGTTGTGACCGTTGATGTGATCGTTCTTGTTGTTGTTGTTCATAGTTAATATAATTGGCGCTATCGGTATTGAATGATTCGCTAGCCATCACACTGGCGCCCTTGTAGCGATGCAGCGACGACGACTCACGACTCTCGCGCGAATCCTCACGTTCGGCACACGAGTACTGCCGCCTGTACTGGCGGCGGCGTCGGAATGCGCCCTGACCCTGACTGCTGTAACCGCCAGCATAGTTTATGGTCGACGCCTGGCCGATTGGCAGCGGTATGGCGCGATAGTAGCACGGATCGTAGCTGAATTGACGCCGACGCCACTGCTCGTACTGACGGTAGTGGCTGAAGAGCCGTCGTCGCCGCAATATCAATTGCTTTTTGGCCTCCAGCAGTTCCTGCTCATCCTGATTGCTTGAACGCTCTGTTGAATTCTTCAATATACTCCGCTGTTGAGTGAAACGCTTCTGCCTCAGCCTGTGTTCGCCGCCACTAACACCTCCGCCGCTGCTGATACCGCTACCCGCTTTCGTTTTCGACTGTATGAGCAGTTGATGTTGTTGTTGTTGATGATATTGCTGATGCTGCTGCTCGTGGTGCAAGGAGTGGTGATCGCGTTGCATTCGACCATCTGTGTCAATGTCGTTCTCATCGACAGCGCCATTCTCATCCGCTTCGCTAGCGCTACAATCGCTGTCGCTCAAATTATTGCGACTGTCAGCGCCGACGCCACCTCTGACTGCTTCGTTCTCGAGTCGCAGACAACTGATGGCGCCGCAGCTGTGCAATGGTGTCGCCAACGCGGCAGTTGGACTATCGATGCTATCGACTTTGACGTAGCCTTCCGATGATGCAACGCCATCACCATGCGCTGGTTGCTAGCTCTCCACATCGGCCTTATGCAGCAATGCAAACTGGCAGCCGCAATCGCGCTCCAGCTCGCGTCGCGGATATTGAAAGCAGCGATCGAAGATGCCACAACCCTCGCAACGCGGCAAACACTGAGCGCGTGTGTGTGTGTGTGTGCGTTTATATAATGTTCGTGTGTGTATGTGTGAGCAGCAGCGAGTGGACACACACATACAAATGTAGTGGACACGCATACGCGCACACGGGCACACACATTAATTGGCACGAATAATAAGCAGAAAAGCCGGAACAATGAGAGAAAGAGAGAGAGAGAAGAGATAAGAAAGAAAAGGAGGAGATATGTAAACACTTTGGCTTTTGAGTGTCGACGCTGTGTATGCAAGGACAATGAATTAATTATTGTACATACATAATAACTACGAAATTTTGATGGGTGGACTGGCGCAGCTGTCATATTAGCTACCGCACTGTGGACTACCCTACCTTAAATTTATAATTACTTCTATAAATGCAAATTGTGTGTAAAAATTGATTCAAGCGCTACAATTGTTACATATTTTCTTTACTTAAATATATAATTTCTATTACATAATTATACTGTTATTTATAAAAGAGATGATTGTGCATCTAATCAAAAAAATGAATGAAAGAAATAAATTGCCAAATATGTGGAATGGGTCATGGAAATTATTCGAAGCTTCTTTGGGAATATTCATAGCTCTGGGTTTAAGGTTAGGTATCATGTATTAAATAACGCTGTAATAGGACTCGCGCCTCATGCATTTCGATGGAAGTACTTGACTTGAGGTGTGCATAGTATAAAATTTGAGTTTCTTGTATTAATTATTTTGAGCACAAGCAAATTTCGAAATATATTTTGTAATATTGTAATGAAAAAGTTTGTGGAAAATCTATTGTTTTGTTGACTAATGTWGTCATAAACTAATTCAATACTGAAACCATAATTTCTGTTTTAAGCAAGAAAATAAAATAAAATTAAATTAATTGAATTGATTTTGAATTAAAGAGGGTAAGCTGGCATAAATATTCGACGAATATATAAAAAATGAATTTGATTCCTGAATTTTCGGCATCATATGTGGTGAAACAAACCTCTTGTGAAAGCTGGGACCTATTGTTCAATATAGGAACAGTAATCAGAGTTTACTTCGAACGAAATTAATCAAACTCCTTTATAAAGTTTGAATTTATTTACAGCTTGCGAAGAAATATTATAGAGTAAATCGATCAAATAAATTAATTTATGCATAATTAATGCCTTACTATTTTTTTGGAGTGGTAGCGATGATTCAAATTTGAAAGAGCCAAGTAGAAGCGTTCCTTTTGTGAACTCAGTTATACTTATTTTTGTCCCTTTAATTATACTTGAAGCGAATCGTTAGCTTATGTGGCACGTGGACTTCTAAATGTAGTCCTTAGTGCAGCCATAGAACTACTATATACGATCTTATAAATAAGCAAAACGTTTAGTGGCCAATACAAATTTGCACAGGCGTTTAATGTCTACTTCCGGCAGGTCGGTGGGATGTCGGAAGGTATGCGCTCTCAAGTATTTAAGTCTTGACTTCCCAAACGCGGGACAGTCAAGAAGGAAGTGTTGAGTTGTTTCCACCTCATCTTCTTCCACATAGCTTCTGCAAATGGCGTCTGGTAAATTTCCCATTCTGTAAGATTGCACGCCAATAGAGCAATGCTAAAAGCCTCACTACCAGGAGTCAAGAGAAGGCGATTTTGAGGTCAATATGATGATTCACTGTCTCATTTTAGGCTCAAACGTAGCTAACTAAGCTGATATTTTACCGAGCTTGCGTCAAAATGAGTTACATCTTCTTGCGTAGAACAGAGAGGACAAACTTTTGCCGCACTGCACCTTTATATTCGGGCTTCATATTGGAATATTCTCTCTGTGAAAAGCGCATACCTTCATTAGGGCCACAAAAACAAATACGGTGAATGAACTAACAGCGCCGATAGAAAATCTATGCACATGTGATTAATTAGTGGAATATTTTGTAAAACACATATGATTTTTATAATTATTTAATTGACGTGACCAATATTGTGACAAAAAAGCACCCGAAAATTGAATTATACGTTCCCCCAATAAATGGTATTTCAAAAAATGTCTTTTTCTAAGTTGGTAGGACTATCCTAAATTACTATACCTAATATGAGCACGATCTGTCAACCAATTTGTTTACAGCAGCTGCTTATGCTGGTGCACCTCAGTAGTGCCTTGCGATTTTTACAATGGTTAATAATTTGTCTAAAATTTTGTATTTGTGAGCGGGATTCATAAGCCTAGATCTGCCTCGTTTTGGATTTTCAATTGAAAGTATTAAAAGAGTGAAGGATATGGTGCTTGTAAATCATCAGGCATGTGTTAAAGACATGGGAAGATCTCTCGCGAGTCCGTTAAAATCATTTTGGTGGATACTTTGGGTTTGAAACGCGTTCTTGCTAGAATGGTCCCGATAAAGCTAAACTTTTTTCACAAATAGTACCATAAAGAGGTTTCTTTGGACATTTTTGATAGTGCAAATTCCCATATTCGTAGATAATTCATTATAACTGCCGATGCGATATAAATTTATGCATTTGGCATGCAAACAAGTTAACAAGTTAACAATCATAGCAGTGGAGCGAAAAACAAGCCGAAACTGAAAAACCATACCAGAGCCGCTTAAAAATCATTGCTTTTTCAATATTCTTGGTTTGGTGTATCAAGAATTTTTTCCGGAGAAATCGACTATCAATAATGAGTTCTATTTGGCCGTATTTAGCCGTTAGCGTGAGAACATCCGTCGAAAACGGCCTCAATTGCGGAATGCACCATCGCAACGCAACACATTTGTGATCGAGTTTAACCCGAAAACGCAATGAATACTACATCTTATTCTCCAAAACTAAATAGCCGCTCCGTAGAGCTCGTTTTCATAAATTGGCATAATTGCATTATATCTGGTTTGGATTACTTTGAAGGCGAAAAAATAAATATTATTATAATTTCCGGGTTCTTTTTGTCACTATGTAAATATTATATATGCTGTATATACAAGTATTTAAATAGATCATGAATACATAAAAAAATCCTAACATCTGCGTAATTTTGGCAAATCGCCAATATCTGCCCGAATTTATAACAAAATTAATGTCTAGCTTCATAAATATTCCAATGCATTTATCACTTTTGCAAATTTTCAGTTCTTTTAGAAACATTTTAGCGATTGGTATACATATACATTTGCATTGAAAATATTTGTGTTCGAAAGTTAACCTTTAACATATTTTTGAATAAAATAAAAAAAAACAATAAGTAACCCAATTGATAAACAAGTGATTGGCAGAAATTATGGTTTGCAGTAAAATTTTAATTGTTTAATTGTTTGTAATACTAAAGGCTTATATGGTGTATATGTATGTATGTATAATGTTTACCGCATAAACTATTTAACAAAATATTTATGTGGGTATGTAACTACACTGAAATGCTTAAATTTTATATACTTTGTTATATACAAATACGATAAATTCTGAAGAGGGTAAAAAGGGGAGGAAGCATTCAACTAAGGGTAGTGAACTCAGTAGCTCGTTCAAATTGAGGAATTACTAGCTAAGCGAGTATGCTAACTACATATAGGTATGTATACATGTAGGTGTCTTGTATGTATGCATGAAGTTAAATATATTTCATGATTGATATCTAAACCGATATTTACGAGTCAGCACGTTTAGGTTTTTATTAATAAAATGTAAGTAATAAAATTAATTGAATTGTATTAAATTTTGTAGATACCTTTACGAATATATCTGGGTGTAGGTTCTAAAAATATATAAAATACAATAACAGTAAAGAAATATTATTTCAGTTAAAGCCGTGAGTTGGTTAGTACTATGTTTAGTTGATGAACAATTTTGATAGTTTATTGTTTTGCTTAAATACGAAAAAACACAATTGGGTATGAGTGAGAGGAGARAGAGAGAGAAGTGTACGCTAATACATAAGAGACTATGTACACATTTATATTATATATAAAAGAAGTACATATCTAGGTGAATGGAGTAATAACTAAAACTAAGCACATTTGCATGTAAGTTGCCACATCGGAAAGTTGGTAGTTGGAATTATTTATTGTAAATAAGTGAGCAAGTAGAAACATATTTACGATGTTTTCATATTCATTAAAGTGGAAACTTTAATTTGGGACGTTAACAGCTGGGTTCGCATGGAAGAAGAGCGTATATCAAATATGAAAGTATGGAAATTTGGGTTTAACCTTGAAAAAATCAATTATAATTTTACTATTACTTAGTTAAACTAGAATTGCATTACAAATACATTTTTTTCAGAACGTGCAACAAACCTCTTAAAATTTAAACATTTCACTGCCTGATTTCTTCCTTAACGCGACTTAGGCTCCGCTTCCAAGCAAACACAGATAATTTTCTCTAAGTTTTCAAAAAATACTACAGCACTCTATTTGTTGTTCTGAACTATCAAAATAATCACAAAACGGTTGTAGTAAAGCCAGCGCTAACATTGATATGCTGTATTGCGTATACGCCGTGTAGCACTACGTGATGGTAAGTTGCGCATACGCCGTGTGGCACTTCGCTGACACGCATGCTTTGTGTTCTACAATTTCGAAATAATTTTTCTTACTATTTTCATTGTTTTAACGTTTTTACGATATTTTCTATTTATTTATAAAAAATTTATATTTTTATTTTTGGGAAACCGCACTCGCTTTTGTAATAAATATTTTATAGAAAATTCCGAATTTTTGCTACTATTAAGCTCAAACACTCACTAGCATGAGCTCTCATTTCGTATTCAACAGCATAAGGTGGCTAATGAGACACGCACCTGGTACGCAATCGCGGGCTAGCAACCAAAATGCAAAACCAAGGCTTGAAAGGTGTATTTGAACGCTTAAAGAAATCCCTACAAATCATACCTGATGCGAATGTTGTCCATTGCAGCCAGCGCCAGTGCACACTCCGGTGCCGGGTACCTTCAGCTGTTCGTGCTTGTAGTCCGGTTGATACGGCAACAGCATTCGGATTTTGCCCCAACGATTGAAGAATAGTGCTATAGCACCAGCCCACACCATCAAAACAATCAGCACAATACCGATTTCAACGCCGCGTATCTGAGAGAGACCGTGAGAGAATCACAGAGAAACAATATATTAAATTCAGTTCAGTTAAAGATCACAAACAAGTTAAATAAATTCTGCGAAATTGTTACTACACCAATTGAATAAATGAAATCAAGTAAGAACAGACACACTTTTGCAATTCACACTTTTGCAATTCACACTTCAAATTGCACTCACACGCGCACATATACACAGATACACTAATAAATTGCCGCGGCTTAACACACACTTACCGTTGGCAATTCACGTGGCCGTTGTGCCATTGTATTCGTCACTGTTGACGTTACATCGTCTCCATACGTGCCATTACCGTTCGCTGCTGCCGCTGCGCTAGCCAGATTGCCGCCGATAAGCCCCGTGCCAGCAACCCCCACACCACTTCCACCGGCCGCACCAGGCGCACCACCTCCGGCGACAGCCGTATTAATATTTCCAACGCTGTTTTGGCTTCCCAGCGCACCGGTCGTGTGTCCGGGCGCGTAGTCCTGCTGTGACGATGTCTTGGGCATATCTGAAAGCGTTGTTTTGATTGTGCCGCATTTTTGTAACATTCCCATTTAGTTTTTCGTACATTGACATTGATGTTCGCGTGCCATGCAGTTAGATGAGCAATTGTCGCAAGCACACACACACGAAACAACGAAATTGCAGAAGAGAAAAGTGGAAATATGAATGATTGAATAGGACATTTGGGAAAAAGGCGAAAATTCGATTAGTTTTATTATTGATGTACTCGCATACACGTTGATAAAGTTCTCAAATATTCTATTACAACTACCTATTTATATATAATACTTATATAAATATACATACATACATACATACATATGACTGTTCATATAATAAAGTTTGTGTCTCAATATACAATGATGGCCAAACAAAATTCAACATCGCAGATACTCAAACATTTTGTGGGACTGAGATATGTGAACCTCTTAATACATATACTCGATAAAGTAATCACCCTTACTATATGTTATTTCTACTTTTGTTATTTTAATTTATTTATGTTATATATAAGCCAATTTTTATTGCTTATTTAAAGCGTGGTATTTTGATATTGTGTAGTGGTATACTTGGGAACGCCATTTTTGAATTAGTGTATATATTTTTACGCATTTATTGACACTAATTGGTTTAAGGTAAAAATAAAGACAAGAAACATCATAAAATTTTCAGTTGTAACATCACAAATGGTTTTCGAAAAAGGTAAAAAAAAACAACTGGTGCCATGAGATGTTCCATTTTTCGACCTTGAACAAGTTCGAATAATAAACACAGGTCTGCAGAACAACAAAGCAGGTGGACGATGGATTGACGCTGAGCTATTGAAATATGGCGGCGAAGAACTGGAAAGTAGCATGCATCAGCTTCTTTGTAGAAGATGCTCGGACGAAAGTATGCCCAACGATTGGAATTTAAGTGTGCTCCGTCCAATCTACAGACGGGAGAACACTAAATCTGCGCCAACTACCGTCGGATAAGCCTTCTCAACATCGCGTATAATGTTCTATCGAGCGTATTGTGCGAAAGATTAAAGCCCACCGTCAACAAATACCGAAAGCTCCGTCAGGATCGCAAAGAACTACTCCGAGCCATTCGATACCAAACGAGGTTTCTGACAAGGCGACTCCTCTTCGTGCGACTGTTTCTTCAATCTACTGTTGGAGAAAATAATTCGAGCTGCAGAGCTAAATAAAGAAGATTAAATCTACTACATTTGTACAGCTGCTGGCGTACACCTATGGTATCATCGATATCAAAGACCAAATTCTAGAAGTCACTTATCATCCCGGTCCTGCTATGTGGTGCAGAGGCATGGATGAAGATGACATCTGATGAGTCGACGTTACGAGTTTTCGAAAGAAAGGTTCTGCGGAAGATTTACGGTCATTTGCGCATTGGCAACATTGAATATCGAACGATGAGCTGTACAAAAGTGAAACTCGTTTGCTCTCTAGTCCGCAGTTTTCTTACACGAGAAACGTTTTCCTAGCTTTTTGCTAATCTTCTCGTTTGTAACAGGGCTAATAAATTCAAAATGAGAGAATGAGASAGAGAGAGATTTATGTAGATGAGGACTGTTCACGCCATAGCTTAATTCACATCGTTTGGCTCACAACAACATTCTTCTTCTTTATAAGCGGTTATAGCCGAATGTACAAAAACGCGCCAGTCGTTATTCTTTCTGACTGGTCTTCCACAGTTCCCTTATACCGAGTTGCCGATGAGTGCCCTCAAAGATTATGAGTGAAAGTCGAGCAGAAAATCGTTCGGCTGTCTGTTGTGATTGCAGCTTCTCGACGTCAAACCTTCCTTGTATTTGCTAAAGATACCTCCTTTGCACACCCTGGCGTTAAAGTCGCCAATCACAATTTTGACATCGTGGCAGGGGCAAATCTAATAGGTACCATCTAAGATATGTTATGTTGAAAAACTTTTCAGAACTAGACGTTTATCCACCGGGGTTCTGGCCTTTAACCGACAACGGAGTCTCTATCCCATTACGAATCCCAAATCGAATTTCCTTCAAGGGGGTGCTTCTTTACGTGGCGAGTTCTAAACCGAGTGCACAGCCCTGGGAAAGGATGAATCGCCTTCTCTTCGATTGAATGTTTTTTGGCTCACAATAACATGACTTACTATACATAAAATACATTATTTTTTAAAAACAATGTGCATAATGATCACATCAAGACATTAATTAAGCTGGCGTCGTCTGCTTCATGGTGGGTCCCTCAAAACAAACGGGAATATCGTCATTTATTCGCTGTTGGCTGACAGCGGCCCGAATTCATTTAGCTATCACATTGCTTTGCTGTTAGTTCAGTAGCGAAATAGTTTTGACTCGAAATATTTTCTTGTATTCTGAAAACAATATTGTTGTTATTGTTGTTGATGTTGTTGTCGTAAATTTTGTTTGACAGCCTTTTGCTATAGAAGTCCGATATATGCGGTTCTGACAAACGAGATGTTACTTGAAAAGGACGTGTGTAAAATTTGAGATCGATATCTCGAAAAGTTCGATGAATTTGGCAAAATCGACTCAGCAGATCATGTTGATCATTTATGTATATTGGTATAAACGTCCTCGACGATTCCTTCTATATGATAAATACACCCTATCCAGGATAAAGTGGTTGAGACAAGATTTTATTTCGAACAGACTAGCAATTGGATTTAATTTTAGAAAGGACTGAATTGTTTTTGGGTTTTTAGAATACTAATGTTTTGGAATAATGATATTTCAGCTCTGTCGAGAAACAATCGATTCAAATTTTTCATCATAATATATTTGGCCACCACTGTTATGTCTAAGTATGCATAGTAAATAAACCCAAGAGAATTGTCAAACTTAAGGCAAAAAACTTTACTTTGCGATTTTGGTGTCTTATTTCAGTAATTTCTTTCATCAGCCCTATATACATATATGTATGTCGAAATATATATTTACTTACAGATAGAAATATACTATATGCTAAAATAAGTGTTTTTCTGTCTGCAATGTGTTCAGAATTACTTACCCAATGTGCGAAATATGATCTGTCTGCTGCGATACTTCTTGCCTAGCCAAATGGCCGTCACCGCTATCGAGTACTGAGTGCTGGGCGATAGACGATCTAAAATGATTGCCTCACTATTGCCGGCGACATCCTGGACAACCCTGTAACTTAAATTAATTCAATTACCACTCTTTGCCACAAACTACAAGCGTCACATAGAAACACAAAAGATGCAGAAATGCATGGATGCTGGGTTGCAAGGGAGCGGGGGAGCAGGCTAGCAAACGGACGAGCTAAGAGGCTAAAGAAAAATAAAAAAGCGGGAAGCAAAAGAGAATAACGCCGCAAAACGAGATGACTATGCAAGCAAATACCAACGGATGCATAGATATGTACATATGTATGTACATTACTTTGGTCAGTTATGTATGAGAGGATGAATGAATAAAACACGAGCTGCCACGACAAATCCGATTACAATGTTTTAAACACAACCGAGCTAACGGTTGCTGATCTTGAGGGCAAGAGCTGTTTGACACAATAGTGCGATGAACCACCACACAAATTATAGGATTGTGGAAAGAAGTAAAAACTTCAAAGGATATGGTTAGGGAGGGCTGGTGGATGTTTTGAATTGGTATTAACAAGGAAAACATACGTTGTTGGGGTTATATGATACAAATGTAATTTGAAGCTGTAATTGCTACAACAATAACAACTTTTACTACACATAAGTGATTTATTTACAGAAAATGAAAACAAAACAACAACTGCTGTTGTACCTAAGCTATAATATACTTCACAAGTGTTATAAAAGGACATTAGAAGACGTTTATCTCAATTTTGATCGATTAGTTTGTATGACAGCTATATGCTATAGTAGTCCGATCTGAATAACTTATTTGGTAGATTTTAGGTTTGCCTTGGATAAAAATCAATGCCAAATTTCTTAAAGATATCTTGTGAAAAAACTGGCACAGAAGGCAACACCGTAAGTATCGTGTATCTAAACCAGCAGCAGCTTAGGTCTCCCAAAATCCTTACAGAAACTCAACAAGTGCTTGTACTCCTGCAGCTACTTATTACAAATAGGCTAGCTAGCTATTTCGCGGCAAAACCGAAAGTCCCATACAAGTGTGCAAGTTGTTTTTGTTTGTGTGATTAAAAATTTAATTAAAACGAATGAATGAGCGTGAGAATTAAATGAGGCGCAGAATGATGCTCAATGAATAGAAAAGCGTTCGTTTTGCTGCCAAATAGCTCATTGTGGCTAAATGACGGCCGCAATGGGCGGTGTTGTATGATTGCTACAGCATCGTCCACTCGGCCAGCTCGACTTTATTATTCTCGCTTGATTGCTGCGGACGGACGGCGGTGCATTAAACGAATAGCAGCAATTTCTTTTTAATTTAGTTGCTAATTTCGTTATTTGTTTAACTGTTTGTCGTTTGATGTTTGTGGATACTTATCCACGCTCACGGCGTTGACAAGGATAAAAGGCGCTGAGACTAAAGCAGTTGCTGTGGGCACTGCGTAATGACATTTTTAATGGCTTTTAATGCCTCACGCTTGAAGATAAAAATATTTCTAAACTAGAACGCGTGAGTTGTGCCAGTTAAAATGAAATTTGCTCACAAATTGTTTGCATAAAATGTGAATGACGAAGTTCAGTTCATAGCTAAGTGACGGTTTAACCTATTCGATGCTTAATTATTATTAATATTATCATTATTATGAACGTCGTTTATTCGCGGAACTTATTGGCACTGCGTGGAATGATGGCCCCGCACTGACTTTTCAGCTTTTATATATGCATATATCTTAGACCAAATGTTTTAAAATATGATGTTCATTTTTTATAAGTTAAGATTGCTCAATAATGTACAATAAAATTAATCAATCCATATTTAAGACAAAAACTCCCAAAAAAAAGGTAATTTTTGAACCAGAAAAACCAAAACAGAATGCCAAATTTCATGATTATATCTTGTCAGCCAAAAATTTTTCCATAGAAGAACTAAATACTTATACATCGCAAAGTTTGTATGTGAGTTAGATGATATAGTGATACGTACCCGGCAGTTCCGACAAATGAGCAACTTCGTGGACGCAAAATGCAAAATTTCATATTGATATTTCAAAAACTGATGGACTTATTTGAATAAATCGAAAGACCAATCAAATGTTATTCTTTGGAATCGATGAGATTGCCATCCAACCAGATTAGAAATTAACAATATTGAGATCTGAAAATTCTGTGCCTTGAGCTCGTTAATCAGTACTTGTAGATCAACACTATAAATAAATGTTTTTTTGTATTTAGGTAAAGTAGCTGGCTTTCCCAATCAGAACAAACGTTCTACAGGACTTTAATACAAATTCGAGCTAAAAGATAAAGGTAAATAGAACACTGTTATTGGTCACTCGAAGTGAGTTGTTGGGGTAAACACGCTCATCATAAGATATGTAAATTATTTGTTGGCAAAACTCTCAAACTTTTCCATAAAATCATTAGAAATTTCAAATTATTCCTTAGCTATTGGAAACATGATTATAAAGCGAGTTGATATGACCGAAAGAACACTCAGTTTCAATCATATCTGAGGACCCACTTTTGTGCCTGACCATAGCGGGATTACAGGTATTCAGCAAAGCTGACGAGCTTACCGGGTCAGATACTAGCATTTGTACGACTGGAGATCCAAAATAAATCGTAAGAGGTCTACTAGACTAGTTATGAAAGTTCTAACTGGATACTGCCCGAACGAGATTCAAGCGATAAAATTAAAAATTTTATCTCATGCCAGTTACATGCTGATTGAAATAGATCAGGGGTAAAATACCTCGTTTCTAACACCTTTGGACATCTAGACGTAATATCGTTAATATAAATAAGGAACAAATCAGAAATGCATTTAATGATATACGTTGTGTAAAAAAAGCACCCGGAAATGTAATTAAATTCCCCGGATAAATGATGTTTGAAAAAAAAAAATTTTTTTTTTTTTTGCTAAGTTAATTGGACTGTCCTTAATTCCAATGCAATATGTCACACGATCTGTCAACCAGTTTGCTTACAGCAGCTGCTTAAGCCGCTACACCTCAGTAGTGCGTTGCGATTTTTACAATAGATAAAATCATCGAATAAAAAATTATTTTAAATTTTACATTCGTAACCAAATTTAGTATGCAGAATCATTGCGAATGTTGGAAAAGGCTTGGAGTTATTCAGCTTGATCAAAAACAGAAGTCTACACGCCTTTACGGACGGTCGAGAGATCGTTGAATACATGCCTCGTTCTAGACGACCTTTGACCTCTTCAGTTGATGAAAAGCTTAGAAAAGTGAAAGATATAGAAATGGTGAAAATTGTCAGCTCGTTCTAATAAAGCAAAGTTTTTTTTTTTTTCAAAAAAAGTACCGTAAACAGGTACTTGGTACATGCTTGATCTTGCGAATTGCGATACCGCATTCATGGAGAGTATTACAAGAGCGGCTGAGGCATGGGTTTATTGGTGTGACATGCAAACTAGTCAACTACTATAGAATGGAAACCACAAAACCATTCCAAAGGTGATACTAATTGTTTTTTCGGTATTTGGGGTTTGGTGCATCGTGAATTGGTTCCAGAGACAGACGGACAATAAAGAGTTCTAGTTGGACGTATTGACACGTTTGCGTGAGAACATCCGTTGAAAACGGCTTGAGTTCTGGAAGAACAATTCTTGGATTTTACACGATGATAATCCACCATCGCATCGAGCCACGATTGTGACTGAATATAGAGACAAAAACGCAATGAATACCACCGATCAACCGACGTATTCACTAGCTGTAGCTCCGTGTGATTTTTTCTTATTCCCCAAACTGAAATTGCTGCTTTGTGGAACCCGTTTTTAGTCAAAATTCACTAAAGTAACTGAAGTCCATCCCAAAAAGTGCTTATTAAGGTGTTTCGAGGACAGGAAAAATTGGTGACATAAGTATATTATATGTGGTGAGGATTACTTTGAATGGGACAAAATAAAAATTTATGAATGATTAACTACTTTAAGTTATTTGCGCGTACTCTTTTGTCACCCACTGAAGTAAGAACGCAGCAACTATTTAAACTTAAGCATGTGTTGACACCAATTTGGCTACTCCTCCAAGCGAATATCTTCTTCACATTCTCAAGTGCAAACAAGTGCACCCACACGTATTTTTCATGCGAACAAGAAACCCCCAGAAAAACTTTATCGCAATTAAATTAAATAAATTTTAATCTGAAAACCGCATAATGAAGTACGTAAATGATAAGCTTAGAGCTCTCAGAAATCCTAAAATGACTGCAGGACATTTTATTTAATTTAAACGCACAATAATTTCATTAACCACTTTATTAGATTATCATTTCAATGTAAGCCACATGCCTTGCTAAAAGAGAAAGACATAAATTCACTGGAAAATGACCACTTAATCCCAGAGGTTATAAAAAATTTACGAGCTACAGATAAAAGAAACAACAACTACAAATAAAGCAAAAATAAATTAGAATTGTCAGTAGCACATAACATATTGCACAGTTGTAGACACACACAACGAAAAAAGAAACAGAAAGCAAAATATTTCTACGCACACACCGACGAAGTATAGTCGAGGTATAGACGTGTCGCTATAATAATTAAACAGCAAACACACATGCGCTGGGAAAAGTTAATAACCAGACACAATGCCCTCATTAAACTCAAACATTGCCACACGTATACTCACACACACACACATGCACAGGCAATTTTTACGGTTAATTTCATTCGATGTATACAATTACCCCAACACGTTGAGAATGCCAATATTTTTTAATTGACTTAATTAACTGGTTGAGAGCGAATGAAATGCCAAACACACATTTGCATCACCGAAGGTACATATAGCCCTTAACGGCGGGTATATAGACAAATGTTTGAGTTAGCATATCGACTTGTTGTTGGTGAGTGTCTATCCTCTAGTCAACATGCACAACTATCGTATCAAAATTAACTCACCACAGCAGCACTAACGAACCCAATCAAGTTGACAGTGGAAGCAACAAGATCCTCGACACTGAAATCGGCATGCGTATGCGAAGAGCGATGAGTATTTTCATTGAAGGTAACGACAAATACTCAGTCATCGGGCGGAAACGGTATTCCCCAAGGGCTCGACAGCGTGAATGGAGGTGAAAGCAGGGTGTTGGAAACACTTAACTTCAAGTAGACAATGTCATCAAAATACACATATGAATATTAGCACACACATGCATGCGTGCTCTATATATATTTTTATGGCTGGTGTCTCCCGAACAGGTGCAACGTCTGGCAGATGGCTCAATTGATTTCAGTACGATGGGACTTCCATGGCCATAAGGTCAAGCAAATATGTCTACCGGTCGCTTGTGGTAATGTGCGCTCGTTTACATTGTGCCTTTTCATTGTTGTTTTCGGAGAGGCAAACACACTTGGTCACTGCACTTAATCTCAATTTCCCTAGTGTGTACAGCGGGGACTTCAACCGACTGACGCGCAAACCAATGTTGTAAATGCACTTAAGAAGTAACGCTGCAGCTTTATCTTGAGTTTAAATACACACAGCGGGACGAATGGGGACATGAGGGTAAACACTTGGATAAGGGTTTGTTATTATGAAGCGAGCATATAGTATAAACTGGAAAAGGTGTTATAAAGCCGGGCGGCTCGGAAAGAAAGGTACTGCTGTATTCTTATTGGACTTAATTTTTTCCACTGAAACCTTCTAACGTATTTGAAGTATCAAGGAAAACATTAATAGTTATGCCTTTGCAAAATCTTCAGATATCCAAGCTTCACTATATGCTGAGAACGTAGAAATTTCATTGGCTTTTTTAATACGCTGAAATAACTCTCAAACTGAGGTCACTCCAAGTATACATTACCACTGAAACATGAAAGAAATCAAAAGACTGACATCTGATAAACTGACCCGGACTAACAAAAAATTAGTTTTCACGTATATTAATACAAACGAAAGAGTCTTTTCGTATTTTGTCGATAGATGATCACATTGTGTCATACCATATTGTGCTGGAAAGGTGATATTCTAATAAAATTTCATGGACCAAATTAACATCTAGGATTCTTTGCTGACACGAAATGAAATCGAACCATTTCTGAAGCGAATGGTAACAGGAGACGAAAAGTGGATCAGATACGACAAGCGTGGTGAATCTCAAAAAATGTTCGCAAAGCCAGGATTGACGACTTGAAATGTTAAGCTGAATGTTTCTGCATTTTACTGTTAACAGTGGCGTAGCTACTACTTCGGGCGCGCGCGTTCAAGGATGTTCTGCCGCTCCCCTTTATCTATCTACGTACAAGTTTCATAAGGTGGTCCGAACAAAAGTGAATTTGAAGTGTTATATAAATTTTAGGAACTAGAAGTCACGCAAATTCTGAAGTTCCACAATTCTCACAATACGCTTTTTGAGGAGATTGATGGTAAATTAAAAGACATCTTATTAAGAGCCATAGAAAAACGATGTAGCATCGCCGTGTTAATTATCATCAGTCGGAGTTATCGCTTACTACGTCCTACGAAAAGTAACCTCTTTTCCTTACCATAGGGACGAAGAATTCTTCGATGCCAAGGTCAATAGTAGAATAGAAAAATTGGCGTATTCACTTGACTATATTTGCAATAAAAATTGGAGTGACTTCTGAATACCATTTTTTAAAATACTTCCACAGAGGAGATTTGAACAGCGGCCGACAATTGCAAACACTTCTTTTTCTCACACATTACCTTTCTGAGTTCTGACAGGGTGCTCTCAAGTGGTTACGCGCACGTATGCTCAATTTCCACGCCAAGCTGTGCTTGTGAATGTCAACACTTGTGGAAATCGTGTAAATTGCAAAAGCGACAGCAGCAAGTGTTGCACATAAATTGCTCACTTTTTAAAACGCCGAAGCCAACAGTCATAAATTACGAGAGTCAAATGAGAATCGCCAATACAAGACGGATAACAACGACTTACATATGTATGCATGAGCACATAAAACTCTACCACTATATAAATACTGACTCGTTCGCTCTAAGAAATTGCGTTCATCAGCAGCATGCATACAAAGTCATACGGATGCTGAAAAATTTATAGCAAAAGAGAGAGTCAATAACTTTAATGTGGCATTACAGAGGAGTGTCAGCAATGTATAGATAATACCCAGCAAGTTTATTCTTCGAACATGAGCAAGATACTAATAAGTGAAACGCTTTGAACAAAATCATAAAAAGTCGTTTAATGCCACGAACTTGTAGCGCATAAACACCGCTGGAGGGTAAGTATTGAACGTTCAATGCTTATGATAAATGATGTGCCAAGAGTAACTGTGGCAGCCACAGCTAGTGAAACCAACAAAGATGGTAAGTCAAAGGCGTCCATACCAGTGCCAGCGGCAACACAAAACAACAACAATGAAAATAAATTTAGATATACAACAAACGCGATAAAGTGGCAAACGAGCTGTGAAGTGCATGAGAACGGGACCACAAGGAAGTGAGCAGCTCTAAAGCAACGATTGAATGATGAAGGTATGGAAGTAGGTTGCAATGTACCATTTATGTACCTTTAATAGTTGGCGTATAGTGGAAGTGCCGCTGTGTTGCTGCTAAAATGGTAGAGTAGCGGTGTAAAGGCACTCTGGGAATTATATAAAATGATCAAGCACGGGAGTTAAGGGAAGCTCTAGTACCGTTGGTATTCAAAGACACCGTGCGTTGACTCATGCTCGCTACAGTCGCATTGACTGGTGATATACTGGGTGATTTGTTGCTGCCATTAGTCGCTTGCTTGCCACCCGCATGACTTTCACGCTGCCACTTGCAGCGTGATTGCACTCGGAAATGCGGTGACATAAAGCGGAAAATCATTTTGCCCCTTAGTCATAGTCACTCGCTACTGCATTTTGCTATAATTCCATTCACGCATGTGTATGTGTTTGTTTACATTTCACTTTGTGCTGTGCATTTTATTGATTTAATATTTAAATGGGTTTTTCTTATAAATTAATTGCTCGACAAATTGTGTTGAGTTTACGCAGTGGCATGTGCTCCCACTAGTGAACTACGGCGTTCTACCTATATATATATATATGTTCAAGAGTATCACAATAGTTTTTTCCTTCAAAGTATTTATTCCAAAAAATGTGTTTTTTTTTTTATTTAATTCTAAATTAAATTTATATATTCTGGTTGAAATTACTTCTTTGCTTACATGAAAAAAGCATTTAGACCTTCAAAGAGTACTTTCTTCAATATTTCCCTACTAATACTAAAGTAAAGCCATCAGTGGTACTCTGTGTAATTTTAACAAGTAAGGAAGAGCTGCGTTCGGGTATAACCGAGAATTTTATACTGTTGCCATTTAAAAGGGTTAAAGCCAGGATAATGCATTTAGGTTCATAAGGCTTGTTAATTATATAATAACAAGTCCGTTCTTTTCGAATGTAACTTTATTAATTAGTCCAATTTCCAATCCTTAACATAATGTATTGAAGCTTAAAACTAATGAGTGCAAAAGTTTATTGTTGTTGTTATTACTGTTTAAGGAAAGAGAGAATTTAGTTTAAGAAAGATCAATTAGCAAGTATGRAAATTATGAAATGAGAAAAAGAGATATGAGAGGATAAGTAAGGCAGGTAAAAAAAGAATGAAGAGAGAAGTGTATGTTGTTGGTAGTGGGAGTATTGGTATATGACTATATGGAGTCTGTTTTTATTAAGCTAACTTACATATTGGCCGATATAAGCTGTATAAAATCTCCTGGAAGTTCAAAAATCTTTCTATTAGGTATATTGGAGGCTCACTGACAAAGGATCCACAGGAAAGCATGATTCCTGAACCGATATTTCGGTAAAAAGTCAACCATAAGCACTGCGTTCACATATTGAGTACCTAGGGGCACACCCGAAATGCCTCTATTCGTGTACAATTTTATGCTTATATATTAATTGATCCTTGAAACGTAAACTGGACTATATACTTTTCAATTAATGGCGTTTTATGGGCGTGGCATTTTGCGAGAAAACGCACATACTGAGTTCTAATAAGATATCTTTATTTTTACTCCAGTTACAGTTTGTACGGATGGATGCACAGATAAATATTTATCTGGATTTCAACTCGTCTCGTCATCCTAATGAGTTCTATATCTATCTCCATTAGTTTTAAGTGATACATACAACCATTCGGTAACTTTAATACTCTGTGGCAACAAACACAGCATTCGCAGATAAAGAAAATGTATTGCTGAGAAGCTTGTATTTGAGAAGTCTGGTATCTGTATAGGAGGAACACAGCGAACTTATACACTGATCGACGAAAGCCCAAGCGGAGGAAGATGATTCCAGCTCAGTACAGCTCGCTTGCTCTCACTAAAGTTAATTTTGTCCTAAACTTCCACGACTTAAGCAATTTCTAGATATTTTTTACAATTAGTGAGCACTCTTTGTGTTAGCTAAAATATTTATGTATTTTTACAAAAACCATCGTTGAAATAATATAAACATCAGTGCTGGACTATGATGACTAAATATAACATATTTATTTACTGAAACGGATATATGTATGTATATACACACCTGCTCAAAATAATAGTTACATAATACTTTTTCAAGTAAAGCTCATGAATAAAAAGTTTTATTTAAATTTTTTAGAAAAACACAAACGTATTTATATTTTTGAAATATTTACAAGCTTATTTAAATAAACTTCATTTAAAAAAGAAAGCCTAGCAAACAAATGTAGATCCAAAAACATTTCATAGCTAAGAGAAGCGTGCTCAAGAAATAAGTACACTTTTATTAAGACAATTATTTTGGAAAAACTAATTATGATAAAACAGTTTTGTTGTATATTTATTTAACTCAGTTAATAGCCAGTATATCCACCATTATTCTGGATTACTTTGTTTATTCGTTTGGGCATACTACTGATTAAAGTCTGACAGGTTTCTTTAGATATTTCATACCAAGTTTTTTATATGCACTCCCATAACTGGTCTTTGTTAGAGAAAGATTCACTCGCCAAATTTTTTTTTTAGTTCTACCCCTAGGTTTTCTATTGGATTTAAATCCGGGGATTGGCCTCTTCAAAACGTTAACATTATTATCTTCCAAATATTTTTTAACCAGCTTGGAGGTATATTTTGGGCCATTATCTTGCTGATATACCCAACGTAATGGTAAGTTTTCTTCAGCATAGGGTATCATGACATTTTCAAGTATTTCCTTTTACTCCGAAGCTGGCATTTTGTTAATTGTCCGGTATATAGGACCTACTCCATACCAAGAAAAACATCCCCACACCATGATGTTTCCACCCCACAGGTTTTTTTTTTGTGAATCTAACGTGAAACTCCTTTCCTTTTGGATGACGCACATTTCTCTCACAATCGTTTTCAAACAAATTTACTTTCGTTTCATCGCTCCATAAGTTGTTTCTCCACTTTTTTGTACCCTCAGGTCTTAACCAATCTAAATGACTTCTTGCAAAATGTAACCTCATATCTAAATTTTTTGATCGCAATAATTGAACTTTCCTGGCTATACGTCCTGGTAGCTTGGCCTTTTGCAAACGCCTGGGAACTGTTTGGGCACTTACTTCTTCTTCTTGATTGGCGTAGTCACCGCTTACGCGATTATAGCCGAGTTAACAACAGCGCGCCAGTCGTTTCTTCTTTTCGCTACGTGGCGCCAATTNTCTTAGGCTACCCAGAGGATACTTGGTCAAAGACCGGAAGTCGTGAGCTGCTTGAGTCATATGTAAAAGAATCGTTTCTGGCCACTCCCACGTGAATGGCGATCAGAAAACTTTCCTCACTTGCGTGAACTTCTACACATGACTCCATCCTCCTTGGGCACTTACTACATTTCCACTTTCTGCTGCTATCACCTTCGACGACTTGAATGGGTCCTTTTTACAAATAGTAACAAAGTGACGATCAAGAACTGTACCCTTTTTTTGTGGCCTTCTACGAGTTTCCCTACTAGATTTTTGCTCTACAGCATTTTTAACAAAATTATGAGACCTTTCCATTAATTTCTCAATTTCTCGAAGTGATTTTCCTTGCTTTCTGAGGTTTGAAACCAGCAGGACTCCTTCAACAGTGCAATGTGACTTCCGATCCATCCGATTAAAAACTGATTTCATTTATCTGCAGAAGTTTGAGCTTTATTGAAAGAAAACTTACCATTTGAGATAAAAAACTTGAGAACTTGGATAAAAGTAATTTTGTTTTCACAAAAAGCTAAGTTCACTTATGTATGTGTAACTATTATATTGAGCAATTTTTTTTTCTGAGAATTCACGCAAAACTGACCCACGCATTAATTTGGGGAATCACATGCTTCATTCTTTTAGAAAGGGTGATACCGTATTATCTTAATTGAACTTACAGCATAACTTGTCGTATACAGCCCATTAAAATATGTATTCAACGTAAACATGCCTTTTATTTCAATTTAAGCCGCGCCTAAATTACATTTCTTTAACAAAATTTAGCCTCAAAAGAGGTGTCAATGATATTTTCTATAAAATCGCTCCTTTAAAAATTTTGCATCGAATGCGCCGTGGCTCAGTGATTCAGTAACTGAATATTCACATAGTACACCGTGTCGTATGAGCACCACTGAATCTATTAGACACTTGTATGAATTCTCAGTACACCTGTATGATACATTGGACACGTAAATTTAAATGCGTGTAAAGTTTAAAGAAATGTGTTTATAAAAAAATATTTCAGAAATTACTTGTAGAGTGACAATTTCGCTTTTATCATTTCAAAGTTTTAGATTTATTTTCTTTGCAAGTAAAAATTTATTGCAAATGATCAAAATGTCGCATAATAAATATAAGATGCAATAATTTATTAATTAATAATATTTAAATTTAAAAGAAAGAGCTCTCCTTCATTGGATTCTTCGTGCAAAAGCTGAAGCTTTCATTAACGTTTACATAAAAAAAAAACCCTAATATATTCTTATATAACTATTTATATAATCGTAAGGGCATTGTAAACTGCAATAATAGTACCTGCTAACATAACCGTTATAGTGTAATAATAAATTTAATGAAGCAATGACGAAAGCCGCAATTAGAAGTAAATAGACACGTCATTGCACTGGCGGCGTCACAATCACACACATTCCATTAAAAACGCGATAAATATCAAAGTCGTAGATATATCCTCTTACTAAACGTACTGTTCCAAATAACAACACAAAGGAATTATTCAAAATTTCGCTTTCAGTAAACGCACAAAGTGGTCGTAAGCGACGCCAACGCCTGACTAATGGCGGCGCATCAATACACAACGGTACTCAGCACTCGCTGCAAACAGAAGGTCAAAAAATATATGAGTGCATATGTGTATGCATATCTACCTGTATATACACATGTATGTATGTATATGTATTTTTTGTTAGCTCAAAACTGTCGTCCGTTGACTTGTGAGGTGGCCGCTGTATGCTTTGACTCTAATACCGTTGAATTTACTGCTTTTTTAGGATACCTGCTCCCATTGGTGTCGAAAAGACAAACTAACCCGCATTTTCAAATGCAGGGAAGAGATGGTAGAGTTAACAACAAACGACAGGTTGTAAATAAATGTTGTGCAGGTTGAGGTAGTTTGTGGAAAGGCTGACGCAAGGAGCACCGACAGCAAAATGAATAATCATTCATTGCGGTCATAAAAAACAACAACGGCAATTTTTTCTGAACAGCTGGTGTATTAGGTTGTGCAGGGTTGATCAATATGTTAAATTTGATTTATGAATGAATATTAAATAAATAAAATGTATATTTGCAAAAAATTTAAAAATACTAGAAAACAAAAATGAACAAAGCTTTAACAACCTTCACAAATAAAAAAATAGTAATCCAGACGAAAACTTGATTTTGATCGACCAGTTTATGTGGTAACTATATCCTATAGTGATCCGATCTTGTATCAGCTTCTTGAGGAAAAAGGAACAAGTGCAAAATTTCAAACCGTGTATTTAGGGCGATTAAGTAAATGGCCATACCCAATTGTTATCAACTCCTTTCTACTAATTTAGTATGACACTGTAATCTAACTAACCAGTTTCGCTCCTGTTGGCAAACCCTTTAATACTAAAGGCAGTAAAGATGTACACTAAAAGTTTTAAAATAAACAAAAATGTAGTGAACCATCAAATCTGCCATTTAACGACCAAAAGCTCATCAAAATGTACAAAATAAAAATCGTTAAATCTAAAATCCAAAAATTAAACGATAAAAGCAAATGTGGCAGAATGAAAATTTTGGGGGAAATTCGTAAAATAAGTGGTATTGAAGATATAAAAAGGGCCCAATTTCGACTCTCGCACCGGTGCATTTTTTTATAGAATATGGAATAGAAGGACTAAAGTCTAATATAAAATAAAATAACACATACCGAAATTATGGAAGGAAGACTTCTCCAGTCTGCTGAATGATGGTGAACCCGATTCCACAAAACATAACGATGAAGCAGACATTACATTACCCTATCATGAAGAAGTTCGAATAGCAATTACACGACTGAAGTACAGCAAAGTGGTGGGGTCGATGGATTGCCAGATAAACTATTAAAAACCTACGGCGAAGAACTAATACGGAGCATACTTCAGCTTCTTTGTAGAATATGGCCGAACGATAGCATGCTCGACGAATGGAATATAAGTGTGCTCTACCAAATCCAGAAAAGGTTAGACCACACAGCTTGCGCCAACTACCGTGGGATAAGCCTCCTCAAAATTGCATATAAAGTTCTATCGAGTATTTTGTGAAAGATTAAGGCCCACCGTCAACAAACTAATTGGATCTTATCAGTGTGACTTCTGGTCTGAAAAATCTACAACTGACCAGATATTCACCATGCGCCACATCTTGGGAAAGACCCATTAAAAGAGGATCGATACTATCTTTTTGTCGATTTCAAAGCTGTTTTTGACAGTAAGAAAAGGAGCTGCCTTTATGCCGCTACGTCTGAATTTAATATTCCCGCAAAACTAAAACAGCTGTGTAAACTGATGTTGAGCAATACTAAAAGTTCCGTCAGGATCGCAAAGAACTTTTTCGAGCCGTTCGATACCAAACAAGGTTTCAGCCAAAGCGACTCGCTATCTTGAGACATCTTTAACCTACTGCTGGATAAAATAATTCGAGCTGCAGAGCTAAATAAAGAAGGTACAACCATCTACAAGAGTGTACAACTGCTGGCGCACGCCAATGATTTTGATATCATTGGCTTCAACAACCGCGTCGTTAGTTCTGCTTTCTCCAAAATGGATTAGGAAGGGAAGCAAATTAGTCTGGTAGTAAACGAGGGCAAGACCAAATATCTGTTGTCATTAAACAAATAGCCGTCGCAGTCGCGACTTGGCTCCCACGTCACTTTTGCCGGTCATAACTTCGAAGTCGTAAGTTCTACAAGTCACTTATCACCCCCGTCCTGCTATATGGTGAGAGGCATGGGTTTAGTTAGTTTTTGAGAAAAAGGTTCTGCGGAAAATGTATGGTCCTTTACATACTGTCAACAGCGAATATCGCATTCGATGGAACCATGAGTTATACGCGTATATACGACAACATAGACATAGTTCAGCGACGTAAAAGGCAGCGGCTACCCTGGCTAGGTCATATCGTCCGTATGGAAGAAAAGCTCCAGCTTTGAAGGTTTTCGTTGCAGTATAGTACTCTCCAATGCAAATACCAGTTGGAGAGGGAACATGCTACGCCAGTAAAGAGGAAGAATGCTTCCTTTTCAAATTTAAGAGCAGAGTTTGTTTAATAGCATATTCTGAAGGGACGCTTTTAATAAATTGTAACCATTATCACGGAATTAAGACGGAATGCTACAGCGCCTACGCTCTAACTATCTCTAGACACCATAAACACTTTTCAATTTTGAGTGACAGAAAATTAAGCCCATAACGCAGTATGCGCCAACAGCTGCTCTCACACAATCTATACACTTCGGAGCATATGTGCTCACCCAGCTGTATTCGACTTTTTAGGACGTTGCTTTTGAGGCGTGCATTTTCGTTGCTACTAATCGGTGTACAAGTGATGACCGCCTCCAGCAGACTAAAATACTGACACTTCCACCAACACCTACACACACAACTTTCATACAATAGCGCTGGACAGCAAGTTAGTTAGAGACAAAAACAAGGCAAACTACGAAAATTTCACAATGGACAGGAAAACGACTATTTGGGTAACTTTCGCTGATAAATGGCCAAATGTCCAACTCAATCCACGAAAGCCACATGGCAGTATGGCTTTACAAAAAGGGCTGTTTAAGTGCTTTGTATGGCACACACTCATGCACACATACATATGTATATGCACAACTCACGTGAATGTCCTTGCAGCAACGGTGAAAATACTGTAATGGCAGAGCGTACGACCCCACATACTTGGATATATAATTATGTATGGCATGTGAACGATTGCGGTAGGCAGAAGGTGTCTGCTTGTAGCCACGACATTTTTCCATTAATTCTTAAGCTAGTGCAGAGGAGCATTTACGTTTAAACCACATTTTGTATTTTTCATTTCTAGGTATATTTTTTATTTTTTATTTTTTCTTTTTTCTTCTTTGTTTTTTCACTTCAACGTTTGCCTTGTTTCGGTTAAACGAACGTGACTAGCTTTGGGTCATACGACTAATCCAGAAATACACAAAATGTGCATGCATATTTGTGTGTGTGTGTGTGTGTGTGTGTGCAAAGGACATACAATTTAGTAATAGTGAGGCAGATAGCCTGGCAATCTGTACAAACACATACATTTAACTATATGTTCTTCAGCTTTACTCACATACAAACACATAAACACACTCATACACGATTCATTTTTCTAGTTCACAGCTGTTGCTGCCGAGAACATCCCATGAGGAAATCAATCGGTTTAAAATTTAATTCCCTAAAGTGAATTTTCTTGTAACACTTTCTTCCATTTTCTACTCGAGCAAACGAATGTTACATACACAATTACATACGTCGGGGTCAAGGAAATATTTTTTCACTTAAGTTAACTTTATTAAGTTCAAGGTAATCACAACACAATACGGAACCTTAGATTTTCATTACAGGGTCTGTAGTACACACACTTATAAATGAAACAATGATATGACGGTTTAATGCAAAAACAATGTAGCCCGTGCCAAATTTATTGTGATTCTAAGAAAATAACATTTGGAAATGTTGCACTTCTTAACCACTACTTACATAATGTATATACATATATACCACATGTATTATATCTCATGATACTAGTTTCTAGTTCACTTTTGTTGGTTGCGCCTATCTGAAACTGTTTAAATATATGTACATACATTTCGTTTTGAAGTTTGAAATCGTCTTATGTGGTAATTGGATTTTTGCAAAACGCCAGTCATGATAATAAATTAGTTTATTTCACGCGCTCGACTTTGGTGTAATATACCTGTATGCATTATAAGCCTTAATTTTACTTTAAAATTTCTGTTATTTAGAGAGTGTTTTATAACAGCTAACGTTGATGACAATATGGACTAATAGTAATATTTTTCAATTTCTTTTCTGAGTGTGAAGCATATGGGATAAATATTTGAATAAAGTGGTTCAAAATAAATATTACAAGTTCCGAATATATTTTTGGAAATGCCAGAAAGAATATTCATTAAAATTTTATTTAAAGTGGGCGGTTCAAACCCGAAAACTCGCCATCTATACGCCACTGTGTAAGAAACCGACAGTTTAGATCAATAAGAAGTTTTTTGCAGAGACGGACGCCTGAAAAATTTCAGCTGGATTTTTCAAAAACTTACGGACAGATAAGCAAACGCACAGACAAACGAAAATGGCTAAATCGACACAGCTCATCACGGCAATCATCTGTATACAAGTATGTAGTATTCTTTATAGGGTTTCGTCTCAGAACATTCCTTGTGTGTATAAAAACAATGTGGCAAACATAATATTCCCTGTTCAGCATATATATATGTATATATAGTAAAAAGAAACATTATATAGATCCCCATATATAATTCAATAATATATCGGGAATTTTATTGAGTAAGGAAATATTGCCAATAGTTGAAAAGATTTTTAAGAAGTGTTGGCACTTTGTAAATCCATTATTGCAATATGGTATCAACCGAAGGAGATTTGAAATAGTGTTGCCATATGTTAGAAAAAAATCGATAGCAATGATCGCAAAGCATTCATATCTTTTCATGAATGTAATGAACGATGTGAGAGATGAGGCTGGGTTTTATTGTATACAAAATTTCAGCCTCTGAGATTGAGGGAAGGGACTTTTCAAGAAGTTTGTTCGCGTTGGACTAATAAACTACTAAACCGGTTTTAGCATGTTGTTCGAATCAACTTAGAAAATAGTATAGTAAAAACAATTCATTAATAAAAAATACAACGAAAGCTATATTAAATGAAACCTCTATTAACCGGACATCTCCATTAATAATGCACATTGGCCGGCCCCACAAAATGTCGATGTTTGTTAAGCGGACAACTCTATTAACTGGACAGAAAGGCCGGTAACCAAACATTGAGAAAGTAGCCTTAAATTCGTTATTTTTACCAATGAAATTTAATTCTATGAACATATTCAAAACTAAACATAAAGTACAATCCTTTGGATTCTTATACCGACAAAAACGTTTTCGGCTATATTCGAAAATAAAATGTTCAGTGTATGGAATAGTTGATTAGATGAACATGTATACCACAGCAAGGTACGGCCTAGCAATTGCTCAGATAACTTTTATAAAAGTTTCGCATTTAAAACACTTTTGTTATTCGAAAGGAAAATTGCGCTCTTCTCATTTAAACCATTTAACAGTAATTAATTAATATATTCCATTAAATATCAATTAAACTCACTTAGGCCTCAATTTCTAAGCTATTTATGAGGCAATATGTCTTCACTTTTCATTAAGTTTATTCAACAGCGGCCTTGGCTAGACAATTGATAAACTCATTTATAATTTATTTGCCACTCGTTCAAGGTCCCCACTTCAGATGCCTTTCTAGCCAATTATCTAATAATAATAATTAACGACAGTTTATTAACCACAAACTGCAAATACGTTAAGTATAATTGCAGTAGTGGATAATATGAAAGTAATATAGTATATAGATATGTAATAGTAGAAATATGTAAAACAACTGCTCTATTCTTTAGAGAGTGCACACAACCTCCTGTGTTTACTCAAATACCAAGCATAACATTTAGTCAACTAAGTTGCAACGAAGAATAAAATCTTATAAACCGCAAACCTTCAGAATACTAGAAGTACAAAGTTAAAACTAAGCAAAAGTAAAAGAAGTATGGAAGTGCTTACTACGTTCGTAACTAAACGTTAGAAATACTATATCGTCACCTGAAATGCAAAAGAACGTAACAACATTTTCGGAAATTTACAATGGCATGAATTAAACGCGACATAAAATGGAACATAAGCGAAATAAAATTTTAATATTGGTTAAACTGGCTTATATCTGAGCGCAGAACCTGAAAATGTCGGATATATGTAATATTATGTATGTAATTTGAAGTAGTGAATCATAACCAATAAGACACTCAATTTTGAATTTTTTGATGATACGTTATTTTGCATTTCAGGTGACGATAGATAGATTATATACGGTTTTAAACCGGCTGGCAACAAAAATAAGCTCGATGTTTGGGTACCAGATGAATTGTCTGTGAAAAATTGAATGGACCGAATTGTCATCTGCGATTCTTTGCTGAAACGAAATAAAATCGCACCATTTCTGTAGCGAATGGTAACAGAAGACGAAAAGTGGATCAAATACGACAATAATATGCGAAAAAGATCATGGTCCAAGGGTGGTGAAGCTTAACAAATGATCGCAAGGTCAGGATTGACAAATTGAAAGGTATTGCTGAGTGTTTGGTGGGATTAGAAAGGAATCATCCACTATGAGCACTTGCTCTGCATGTTACAGTCAACAACTGATGGGATTGGAAAAAACGACTAGTACTGACCAACAGAAGCTACGTCTATCAACAAGGCAACGCTAGACCACACACATCTATGATGACTCGGAAAAAACCTGACTTTGGGACATCGGATTACCATTTGTTTCAGTCAATGCAAAAGTACTTTAATGGAGTAAAGTTGCCTTCAAGAGAAACCTGTAAAAATTTCTTGTCGCATTTTTTCGCCGAGAACCAGTAAAGTTTTACATTGATGGAGTATTGCCTCTAGCGGAAAATGGCTAAAAATGGTCGACCAAAATGTATAAAAAAAATAAGTTGAAGTTTGATTAGTAATAGAAAAAGACTTTTTCGACTACCTTATACTCGTATAATCGTATATCTATGACTTTAGATTTGGGCGTTGTAAGTTATATAAACCAAGCTAATATACCTTGGGCAATATGTTGCTTACCGGCACACACGCACTACAGAGACAAACGAAGTGACTAATATGATTATGAAGATTATTACTTTCATTGTTTTTTTTTAGTGCCCACCTTCACTTTATATGCAAACATGTTGTGCGAACGTCTTTGTTAGCAATAATGTTGCAGATAATGAATTCATGCATAAATAACGTTTCTGCACGATGACGCTGCTCATTTTATAACAATTTTCATATTTTTGCATTATAGTGTTTTGCTTGAACGGCTTATTTATATATATAATAGTTATATGCTTTGGCCAACACTAAAGGAATTACATTCAAAATATTTGCATTCTGCGGACACTCGTCGAGCCTTGACTTGTTTGCCTATGCATTGCACAGCCTATGGCCAGGCGTGGCAGAATTCTATTTAGTTTGACGCCGGGTGTCAAATTTTTTGTTGTTGTTTTTGAACTTTTCATTGAGGTTTCGCTCTCCTTTAGTTAGCGCACAACAATGGACTGTGCAGCTCTCCAACGAGTCTCTAGCAAGTGCTTAAAAGATTATAGCCTTGTTATTATTGTTATAGTTGCTGCTATATGCAATTGTCTTTTTTATACTGTAATTACGGGCATTGTGTTGCAGTTGCAAGTAACTAACACAGCGCCTCAATGGCACTGTGGCCCTGCCTTCGTAATTCAGTTGACTGCCTCTTCAACTACACCGCACTCGCTCCACACTGCCACAAGGGTCCCTCGTTGGTAGTTAATATAAAAGTTTCCAATTCCCCATTGTCTACTACGAAGTTTTACCACTCATATCGTCGCCTTCGGCTTCACTGTGATCTGCTTGTTGGAATTACTGAATTACTAAAGTGAGTCACAGGCAAGTGAATTGGTGGCGTTGTGAGTACAACTGCTTTAAAAATAGCATAAATAATCGGTCACAAACCAACTGACCGTCTTGAACGCTTGCTCCAACAAGCAGCCGATTTAAAATGTAGAACGGCTCTTAACGTATGTAATCTCTGGGTGGAAGTCTCGTGGCTTCCTTGTACATTCGGTACTTTCGTCCTATATGGTGTGCTATATGTCATATAGTATATATATGTGCCTCCTCATTGTAGTTTTGTGTTTTATTTATTTAGGTTTATTTTTGTTGCTATTTAGTTTTCGTGCTTTGCCAGCTTTGGGCCAACAACTTGCGTAAGTTGCAACGCAAAGTGTCCAAAGTCAAATAGGAAACTCAAATTACTGCATTTTGTATGCCGCCTTTGATACGTTTTTACAACAACATTCTAAAAGTTTTCTAGTCTGTTGTTTTTGTATGTTATTGCTGTACGTTAGGTGCATTGGTGCTATCGTGTCGTTGCTCAAAAGTATTTGGCACTTTAACCCATGAATGCAATGTTGTTAACAAAGGTTAGTTTTCGAGTTGTAAAAAATAGTTACCAGAGCTTAATGTTGGTGAGATATGGGAGGGTTTAAGTTGGTCGATTATAAATCTGACTTAATTCTAATAATGTCGGACGTTTTTATAGATATCATTTTTTTGGACTAGAAATAATAATGTGAAATGAAATGTGATAATGGGCAAATGAATGGTTTCTAAAAAATGGTGTGACGCTGCGTATACGTAACATACGTGTCGTGGATTCTAATACAAACAACGCTAACAGCTGAAACTGACTTTTGATCGCATTTCATTAAAAAAGTGTGGCAATGTGCTGAGGTAGCGTAAGGTAACTGAAACTAATAGGAACAATTTCAGGTAACCAGAAATTTTGCTGACTTTACCATTAGAATTTAGAACTGGAAATTCATACAATCATCATTAAGGGGTTACATGGGTTTATGGGTTTCAAACAGTCGAGTATTTTATTATCTCATTAAATTCTACAACACCTCTAGAATATTGTCCTAAACTTTCAGGACTTTTTCTTAGGGGTTCCAGAAATAACGTCACAATGGCCGAGTTTAAAATACTTTTTACCAAAAATGTCAGAATTTCTTTGTTAATAGTGTATGTTTGTATTTAGCAATAAAAAAAACTCTAATAGAATATTTCATTTGTTACATGAAAAAAAATTGTTGCAAGCGGCTTTTTTTTACCCGAGGATACATGGGTACTCCTTAAGCTATCATAGACTAAGCTGAATTGTGAATAAAAAATTTTGATTTTGTGTTTTGCATTTGCATTGAGAATAGTTTTCTAAAATTTTAAGTTAATCCAAATAGTTTCGGAGATATCAGCGCCTATTGCAGGAATATTTAAGCTTAGTGTTGCCGGCTTCCACAACTTTAAACGTGCTTTTACCGAAAGCTGTCTTTAGAGACGATGAAAAAAAAAACTTTTCTGATCAACTTGAAGTTATTATATGATCTTCTTAGCTTTATTTTTGTTTTGTAAGCATTTCGATTTAGTATTTTTCCGAAATGTACATATTTTTTACAAAAATCGACCGGGGTCGCTGCCATTCCATCAAGAACAAAAATAAAATTAGTATTTCAATCATTATCTGTATTCAGCTAAAGTACTAATCTTGTGTTTGATTTTGGATTTAAGATAATTTGAGCAAACAATTGTCCTCACTGCCAGATACATTTTTTCCTAATGTATATATAGCTCTTCAAAAAAATCACGTTAAGGGGTATATTAACTATTTTTAAACATTGTCTAAGAAATGTTATTTTTCCACTTGAAACCTTTGAGTGAAGCTAATGTATACAACAACTATAACTGCACTCAAAATAGACTCAAAAATAAAGCCACCTATCCATAACGGACACCCTGACTAAATTAATGGTTGTAATCCTCAGTGATTGCGCAAGAAATTCCAGGGAGTCATGAAAGATTTTACTGACGATTTCTTGATCTTAATGACATAAATTCAATAAAATACCAGAATCTGGCGAAATCTGGCATTTACATAGATGAAGAGAACAATTATTTTCTCAATTTAGCAAATAAAAATAAATAAATTTCAAGGGTTAAATCTCTAAAATCTTCTTGCGGTAAAGTATCGTCCGAATCAGAAACGAAATCGCTTACGTCGTTAGCACTATGCATATATTTCTCTTTTGCATGCTATTCGCGTAATAAAAATGCGGCTAATGGGCTATTGAAGTGAAATGCAATTTAAACAAAATGCATGCATTCAAGTGCGCCAAAGTATTTTCGTGGCTGGCGGGCCACAAAAGTGACACTCGTGCCACTCGACACCCAAACTTTCCTATAAGCGGACACCGAGCGCCAATGCCAAGCCAAACAAATGCTCTTAACCAATAAAGCCCACAAATTTACGCTGTATTTGTACAAGTATTATACAAGAACAACAACAACAACAACAATATCAACACAAACACAATTGAGAACACGCTTGATACAAAAATATACAATCGCATTGCCACTTGTAAATGTCAAACTAACAAACGAAAAGGGCAAATTGCATGCAGTGACGACAAACAACAACAGCAACAAAATACACAATGAATGCAGTGACGACAAACAACAACAGCAACAAAATACACAATGACAATTACAATAAAATATATGTACACAATAACAAAGCACGATAAAAAGTGATAGAGCATTAAAAAATTACAACAAAATAGATGGGTAGGGAGCGGAGGAAGTAGAATTTACACGACAAACGACGCTAAAAGCAGGTGTGCAAACAGCTGGCCAAGGATGAAGGGTAATCAAGTACGTAAGAATGCATGCATGTAAAAAACACATGCTAGTAATTTGTTGTTGTACTAATTTCGGTTGCAACCGCGTGCTGTGTAATTTACCGCTATAAATAGATACTTATTTGTATGAAACTTATACACACATATCCTTCATAAACATGTTTTTCACAGAAAAATCGACACTTTTATGATTCTTCTAAAATTCATGAAAATGTCACAACACTTTTCACATATGAAATTGAATTGGATTCACCGGTGCCTTGGGGTTAAATGCTACAGTCTTTAGCAAAGCGACTAATTTACATACCTGTCATCTGTCGGCTTGTATGTCACGATATACTTCTCGATTGGATGCGCATTCAAATCGATCATCGTTTGCCAGGAGACGCGCACCGTTGTGGGCGTGAGGAAGGTGACGGTGATGTTTTCGGGTGTGGCGGGTATGGTGCCTGCAAAATGATAGCAAGTAAAAATACACTTTAATAAGAATAATATTAAATTAATGATTGAGTGCAAAGACACAATGCCAATACAAATATCAATAAACAAACAACTACACACACACACGCACACACTCAATACCAATACAACAGTAGCCACGAGTGATACTATAAAGGGAGAGCTAGAGCTAAAGCTAAGCACCACACGCTTAGTGTCGTCTAAAAATATGGGGAAATGAAATTACTTATACGCCAAAGTGGGTCATGGCTGCAGCGCTGGTGACTGGTTCGTGGCGGCATGGGCGGTCTTAGTGTAGCGAAACACGAAACAGTACAAAAAGTAGTAAATAAATTAAATAAATGCTAAAGTTAACGCGCCAGCCACTGCAGCGACGGAGCTGGCTACTTGCGAGGACAAATATGTCCACAAATATGGTGCGAGCGCGAGTATTTATTTGCACAATGGCATACCGCTATGTGCGGTGTAACGTCAGACAAGACAGCACGAACCGTTACAACCTGCTGAGTCAGAATTGACATAGAAATTGACGCTTGAACAGTTGAATCGATGCTTGAATCAATGCAGAAGTGAACGCCTCAACGGAGAATTGTGCATGGGCGAATGAGTTTACGAGTGTGCGAACGTACTTACCATAGTAATATGTAAATGAGGATGGTGTGTATGGGATACCATATATTGGCGTACATATTACATATGTACTTTTAAATAAGAAAACTTCGTACAACTCTAAGAAAGTAGGGTTGAACTAACGGATACTTTAGTTTTTTTTTTTACGGATACTTTAGTAAGCATCTTTCTATTTTCCTACGTTTACTCATGGGTCATGGCAGTCTAGTGCTAATTCAATAGAACATTTTGTGGTAATTATTACTGAAGAATTAATATCTAAGCGCCTTTTAAGGAGCAATACACAAGATGAAGGTTTATTTGTATTTTATAGTTTGAATATAGCTAAAAGTGTGGCTTAAGTTTCTGCACAGGTGAGAGTTTAGCATCGCATTTCGCTAATAGAAACCTATGCTCTAAACCATGTTAAACAAATTATTATTTTTATAACATATGATCAAATTCGACCCGGACTGCCAATTTTCCGGTATTTTAACACAAATTATAATAAAATTTTTTTATTCTGACTTGGCGCTACAGAATGAATAGTTGTTTAAACCATGAAATGAATTATTATATATGTAGCATATGATCAAATTTGACCCGGATTGACAATTTTCAGTTATTTTAACGCAAATGCCTATTTATTATTGCCTACACAATTGGCTCCTTTTGAGTTGTTGTAAGCTTGTGAACGCTTATTTCAATTTTCCAAACACTAGTTATAAGCCAAGGCGGTCTTCAACGCCTCCAGAAATTTTGGATTTGAAACGCTATTCTCCTGATTTTCAGCTAGTTTCGACGTAGTGTTCATAAACAAACGTCACATCATTATGGCTTCTACTCAAAATATTTTTTGCATAGAATTCCAGTCTTCAGGTGTGAATCTCGCATTGACATCCTTCATACTCAAAACATTAACCAAAGGTGTTAAGCCATCTTATCTCTGTGATATCAAGACGACGGTCTTCAAGCACTGTTTCTTTAACTCTTACGATGGTATGGTCACAATCAGAGTAGGATGGGACATACGCATGAGATGAATTTTCGATGACTTCACTGAATGATTTGTGTCACTCATATATTTCTCTTCGTGACAATAAAAATTCCCAAGAAAACTTCTTCAAAATAATTTCGTAACCATTAATCTACTGGAATGACAAAATTTTTAGGAAACTCGTTATAGAAACTTCATATAGAAATTAAAAACAGTTTGTGAAACTTGTTCCTACAGTGACAATTTCTCTCAGATTAAAGGTTAAATAGGTTAACGGGTTTCAAAAAATCGAATTTTTATCTTATTAAACAATCTGCAAAACCTCTAGAATATTGTGAATATTGCCCTAAGCTTTCAAGTTGAATTTGGACAGAGGGTTTTTTCCTATTGCAACTATTTGAAAAAATGTCGCGTATTTTTCAGTAAAAGTTTCATTTTTTTTTTTTTAATATCTGCAATAAATCCAAGTTTGAAAAATTTTTTTCCAAAAATGTTAAAATTTCTTTGTTATTAGAATATGTTTGTAACAATAAAAATTTCATATAAAATATTTCATTTTTTGGACAGCACAACATGAGAAATATTTTCGAATGTTCAAGCTGCAAAATATATTGTTGGCCGCGAGAAAATTTAACTTTGCGTTGACTTGCGAAATAGCGACTCATCACTTTTGGTTCCTGCACTAATTCAGATTTATGCCACATATTGACCATATTTAGCTAAAAACATACGAACATTTGCTTCATTAACTCTTTTCCCTAACTATTTCTTGCACTAATACCCCAACTTACTACTCAAATGGATTATCGGCAATATTTGCTATGAGCTAACCCTTACTCCCTTAATATATTTCCATAAATCTGTAATAAAAGTAAGAATTTTTTATTTATTTCTTAAGGGATAACAACCCGAACGAATTGAGTCTGTTATTGCTACTGCTGCTTGGTGCCGTTTATTAATATATTATTGCTACTATTAAATCTAATAAAAATTATATACTTCCTAAGTGCTTTACTTCCTATTTTTGTTTCCATTTTTATTTAATTTTTTGTTTCGCTAATTGAGCTCTTTTCGCCCGGGAAATCACATACACGTGCGAGGATAAGTGCGCCGAAGTAGTTTACTAACCGCAACAAATTTCGTGTATACATTTTTCTTTCCCTCGTCTTCCTCCTCCAGATCCTCCTTTGCTAAACCAAATTAATTCATATTTTCCTATTCGGCGGAAATCTTTCTTCCTCCTATATGGCTAGTCAATAAATTGGAGGGGGGCGTCACGACGTAGTTACGCTGAGCGCCAGTTAGTCAGCTATTCTCCTTTAGCCGCTGGCGATTCTGCATAACTGAAGCCAAACAAAAGAATAGTGAATTGAGCGAATGTGTCACGGATGAATAGACGGACGGCGAAACATAGCAACTGTGACGCGGCTGGGGTAGCGGTGGCTACGGCAAGTGCCGTACTGAAATCACTTAAATAATTCTGACCGCCGGCAGTCAATTCCATTAGCATTTTACGGCATGGCAGCTGCATGCTTACAATGTGCCATACAATTACGCTCCGTTGTGCACACATAAGCATAAATACCTATATGTACATTTGTATGTATATACAAAAGTAACGGTATAGTTACTTTATACAATATACCATGTACATACAATTTCAAAGCTAGGTATGACAAAAACAACGATGAATATTACAACAAAAAACCGCAGACACACACACGACCAAACTGTGAATAGTTATGTCTCTCTAAAAGAGAGTTTTACTGTATATTCTTCCATTATTAATTCGTTGCTGATAGAAGGTAATCGACTTCAAATTCGGTAAAGTGGAAATTAATGTTCCTGCTGGCATTGTGTCAGACAGCCTTGAATATGAATTAGTGGAAAGAAAGAAAGGTGTAATGCAAATATGTACTATGTTGTTGGTTTGGTATTTGTCGTTGAATTATTTTATTGCAGTAAGAACAGTTACCGGCGGCGCCAGCAAACAATGCACGAACATGCTTTATCTTTGCCTAGTTTCTACGCTTTCACCTCCTTCCTAACACCGAGCCCGGCAAAGGCAGGCAATGACAGTAGTGGCCGCCAGCTTGTGGGTAAGGTATGTGTGTATGTATGTAAGGCCGTGTAAAACGTCAGCGCCCTCGACAAATATTCAAATTTCCGCAATTTGTATAAATTTGATGAGTTGATGGCTCGTTTTGATGGTTGTCTGCTTGCCGATTTGCCACTCACTTTCGTCGGTTTGTCGGGTTTCCGTTGGCGGTTTACTGTTGCATCGTTGCTCGAGTCTCTGTCACTCCACACATTCGCTTGCCAACACGGAGCTTCTTACTCGAGGTTTTGCATAATTTGTGTGTCTAACAATGGTCGTGGACTGTTGATTGTCTCACAAATTGGGCCGCACAATTTTGGCATTTCTCCAGAATTGCTGCGTGGTTTTAAATTTCGTGGCCTAACCATGCAGTATATTATTAAGGTTATGAAAATTAAATACAATTACATACATGATTTATGTGTTTAGTGTACTTTTCTCGAGGCTTCGGTATGATTAGGAAAATATCAACTGATTTCTTGTGTGTAAAATTTTAAATAAAATTAAAAACGGATTTTTTATTGTAAAACTCTTCAGAAAGTGGTTTGATTAAATTTGTGTAAAGTAATATCTGTATTTCTCGTAGTCCTGCTATTACTTTGAAGCAATCTCTCAAATCGTTACTTAAAGCTCTAGCTTGTAAAAAAAAAGATTTGGGAYCAATAATAATAATACCCAACGATTACCGTCCCCCCACCCAACCGACGCGAGGGGCGCAATCCGCGAATGAGCGGAATTGGCCGAGTCATAAAAGGTAAGAGAGTTTTAAGCGTTGCGATCTTAAGCTGCTGTACCGAAACAAAAATTTCAACAGCCAAAATTAAGATTTAGATTAAAGTTTATTATTTTTAAATGTTACTTGTTAAGAGTAGATACATTTTTTTTAATGGTAAAGAGAGAGTCTGTTAGATCAAATGTGCTGGAATGAGAATAGAAACCATTACATATACGGCGGAATGGTTCGTTTAATCCAAAATTTGTTCTAGAAAATTTTAAAAGTAGGGGTCTGGAGGGCATGATAGAGCGTGCGGGAACGTTAAAATTAATATCAGATAAGAGAGATGGGCTACAGGCTGACCCATTCATGAGTTTTACAAGAAATATTATACCAAGCATCTCCCTACGACTAGCGAGTGTCGGGAGATTTATAAGTTTGAAACGGTTAGTGTATGGGGGAAGATTTAAACTGGAAAAAGTAAAAATTGTTTTTGAATGGCCTCTAACTTATCCCAATGGACTTGGTTACTAGGGTTCCAAACCACAGATGCATACTCTAATATAGGAATCACCAGAGATGTATAAAGATTTTTTTGATAAGCGGATCTCTAAATTCTTTAGACCAACGCTTAACAAAACTAAGAGCGCCTTTAGCCTTAAAAACCCCAGAAGATGCGTGAAGATTAAAATTGAGTTTGGGGTCCATAGTTACTTACCTACTCCAACTTAAAGTTGTGTATTGCGTATGAAGTAGGGGCTACAGTTCTACGTGTAAAGCACATCGTTTTGCATTTTTTAAGGTTCAATGGCATGTCATTTCTATCACACCAAGAATCGCTGTTTGAAGTAAATGTGAATATTTATTTCCATAATCTTGTATAAATCTCGAAAATTGTTATTGTGACAGGAAACGCTCTACATATATTTGTTATGAACTAATTCAACAACCTTGTATATTCTTCAGTTTTTCAGCAAACATACTACTAAAATGTAATTTTTTTTATTTATTCTTCCAGATTAATTCATCCCCTTCAAAATGATCCCCGACTAATAAAACGCACTTAAGCCAATGCTTTTCCAGTAGTCATAACCGAACCTTATTCGGTTTTATCCGGAATAGAGTCTTTCCTGTATAACCTTCAAGACTTTCTTCGATTCGGCTTTTAGCATATCAGTCGTTTCAAAATGGCGTCCCCATATTTAACTTTTTTTTAACGAGAAGTCGCACGAACCCGAACCAAGTGGCTGCCGAACATATAGGAGTCGAGTTCTAGCAAAATTCAGCACCAATGGTGACTTGACGCGTTTGAAACTTAAAACATTCCTCAAAATAGTGTGAGCTGAGCCAAGTGATCCAATACTATAAGCTAGGTTTCGTATTGTCTATCGACGATTTTTTAAGCACTAAAACTTGTTTGGTGGTGCTAGTCAGCAGAAGTTGATGGTCGTGGTTCGCCTATAATGTATTATCTGCCCATTTTTAACCCGTTGTACAACTTTTAGGCCTCTTTTTGTGCTATAATTAAATCACTGAAAGTCTACCGCAACATTTCCAACGTGCCCACAATAATATTCTTTCCGCAAACAAAATTTAGGGCAAAATCTTTGTTAAACAAAGCCAATCATTATAAAAATCGAAAAATTCATTTATAATTGTTTGCAAAAACACTTGTAACCCGGAGATAATTAAAAATGTTAAAGACAGTCGTACCAATCTAGAAAAAATGTACCTGCCGGGCTGGAGCAGCTCATAGTGGATGATTACTTTACAATCCCACCGAAGACTGAGCATAACCTTTCGAGGCGTCAATACTGACTTTGGGACCATTTGCTGAGCTTCACCACGCTTGAACCATAATCTTTTTCGCACATTATTGTCGTCTCCTGTTACCATTCCCTACAGAAATGTTTCGACTCATTTCATTTTAGCAAAGAATCGATGTTAATTCGGTCCACTCAATTTTTCATAGACAATTCATGTGGTATCAAAATATCGTTTTGTACCCAGCCTTTTTTAAATGGTTCAATACCGTTTAATGATGTACGTTAAGTTCCGTGGCGATGTTATGGCTGCTTATGTGATGGTCTTGATCAATCTTTTCCATAATTCCATCGACTTTTTCAACGATAGGTCGACCAGAGCTAGGTGCATTTTTCTCATCGAAGTTTCCAGAACGGAAACTAGCGAACCATTGTTGTGCGACACGAACTGATGCAGCATCGCCTCCGTAAACTTCACAAATTTCATTGGTGGCTTGCGTGGCATTCCAAAAATTTGGCGAATTTTTTCGTTATTTGCATTTATTTTTGAACAGGTGTAACTTTTCTCCAACTTCCCTGAATTTAATTTTTATGGTCAAATGAAGCTTAAGGTCTTACCTTTCCAACACTATATGGTATGACACAATGTGATTGGTAGCACTGGAGATATACGACTGGAACGATATCTATTGACAAAATACGGAAATACTTTTTCGAGTGCACAATATTGTCGCTAATCAGAGTTGTTAGAAGACGTATAATTCTATAACAATGGTTACATAAATAAAATCGACCACTGCTGCTACATTTTTTGCCGACAAAGAAGGGTTAACCCAACATAAATGCCAACCACACACACACAGATGATTTTTAGATTTATGGTAATTTATACGAATGCACATTGTGCGGCTATTACACAACCGCACATGTAACCACTTATGCGTATTTCCATAAGTAAGCGGTCTGGAAGTTTATATATATGTATGTATATGTATATTTATTTATTTGTAAGTATGCTTTGTAACTTTATCAAATGGCACAAAGCGTATTTGCGGCACAGGCAAAAGTCTGCCACTGAAACGGTTGCTGCTGTTGCAACTAATCAAGTGGAAAATTCTGAGAAGAAAAGGGGCAAAATTCCTGCACAAGAGCATTTGTGAAAATTGGTAAATTGAGATGTTGTGCGAACGCCATTTATTGCGGTTTTCAATTTTTCCGGATCGCAACTGAACCCTTTTTCCGTTACGCTTGTTTTATTCCCTTTTAAGACCTCTTTTGAATTTCAATTTAAAGCGCATTTTTTTCTGTTTTTATGGCATTTCACTTTATTTGCTTGACAAATACTCCATTGAAAACTTTAGTAAATCAGGGAAAATTTAATTTATGCCAAATTCGTCGACCCAAATTGTGACAATTTCGTTGAACAGCCGCCTTTTTCAACAAAATCCTCGACTTATGGCAAAGTGTGTAAAAAAAAATGTGTGGCGTTTTAATAAATTACCAGAGTGTGTTTGTACGTGCCGAAAGCTTTTTATTTGTTGCTAAGCTTAGCATAATTGTCACTGCGTAAATTGCAATAAAAGTTATGAGTGTATATAAATCCTCTTGACGGAGGGCGCAGCTCGATTCATGAATATTTGAAAATCCAGCAACACTCGTGCGATAAACTTGTGCATTTTTAAAGCAATTGAATTTTAATTTCACATTTGAATACTTAATTGTTTAATGTAAATATGGAGAGGGACTTAAATTAAATGAAATTGTTCGAAAATAATGCCAAGTGGGAGAGATAATAGCGAGTAAAATGATAATGTTTTAATTGTGTTATAAATATGAAAAGTGGATGGAAAAGTTTGTTGTAAAAGAAACAGAAACATATTTATCGTCACCTAAAATGAAAAACAAACAAAATGTTAGAGAGATGGAAAGAGAACTCGATATCTCTCCCAAGTCCGTTCGAGTGATTTTGTTGGATATTTTGAATATGAAACGCATTCTTGCTCGACTCGTCCCGACAAAGCTGAATTGAATTTGAGTACCGTAAACAAATCTCTTTGAGTATGCTTGATGGTGGGAATCCCGGTCCCATATTCATGGAGAGTATTATAACTCCCGATGACACATTTTTATGATGCTTATGAGTTTGCCATGCAAACACCTCCCATCAAGAACTTGTTCCTGAGGGACATACTTGGCCGTATGGTGGCGTTTGCATGAGAACATCCGTGGAAAACGACCGGAATTGTGGAAGAACAATTCATGGATTTTACACGATGATAAAATACCATCACAAATTTAAAGCCAAAAACGCAATGAATACCATCGAGCAACCACCGTACTTACCAGATTTAGCTTCGAGTGATTTTTTCTTATTCCTCAAACTAAAATTGACTAAAATTGTATTCCGTGGAGTCAGTCGATCAGAGAGATAATAAAAAATTCACTGAAGAAGCAATTGCAAAAGATGCTTGTGAAAATCGTAGGCATAAGTGTATTACGTCTATACTTTGAAGTCGACACAAAACAAATATTGACGATTAATTAAATATTTTGCGGTTTATTAAATTTTTTTACAATATATACTTTCAATGCTTTCGGTGAATTGGCGTACTTATGTATATAAAATGTTGAGTTTGGTTCTGAGGTACTCATGGTCCATTATGAGAATTTGTAAGGTATTTTTCTTTCTTAAAATTCGAAGTGTTTTTATGTTTTACCAACCAAACCAAAACAGCGAGTTTCATTCTATAAAGAACTATTTAAAATTCTATTTTCGAAAATACCGCTAACAAAATCCTTTTCCAAGCTCCTTTCAGATGGTTTAATATACTAAAATACTATTAATAAATTCAGGGACTATATTGAAAAAGTTTCCTTTTATTCTCTTCCACACTAATTATTTTACTGGTGCTCATATAAATATTTATGCCCGAAGCTGGAAAAGAGCCTAGCGAATCCTTTAATTTGACACGTATTTGTCATTTATTTGAGATTATCCGTCAACCTTTTACTAGGCGCGCAGCCATAGCTCATTCGCAAACTCACATATCATATGCAACGTATGATTTATGGCTAATATGAGTAACACATACTCGTACGTAGGTTTATGCAAGGGCGCGAATTATAATTCTCATTAGCGTTAACCATTAAGCGCTTATAATTTGTTATGAAACTTTGGAAAGTTGCTTTTGTTGGTGTAACCTCAGTTACCTTGCGGTGATTAAATACAAACTTTGTAGGGATAACTCTGATCAATCTGCACAAATGGCACGTGGGTGCTTGATTATCAGGATTAAGGTTTCATTATTACCCATTTCATTGGACGCGCTAACTTTGGCTAATTGGCATATATTCGTTTGTCCTCCTCGTTTAGAGAAGGGTAAAAATAAGCCAAAACGTCGTGTGATTAATGGTTGTGCAAGACTACTCGTGTAGGCAATTTTTTAAGGTGGAAATGTTTATTCAATACATATCATCATTGGTGGGTGTATATGTATTGTTTAAGCTAATGGTTTGTGACTTACTTGTAACACCAAATTAATCTCTAACAAGAATGGTACCGAATCTGTACTCTATGACAAAGAAAATTTGCACAAACCAGAATTATGCCATCTTATAGTACTAGTCAACGGACAGCCCATCGAGCTAACAATCAAACATAAACGGCTTGGCTAGTTAGGACATCCACTACCCAAAAATGCCGATGACATTTGCAGAGCTGTTGTTTTTTGAAATCCACAAGGCTCCAGAAATTGCGGACATCCAGAAACTTTATGGTGACGTATAGCTGATGCAGACTTGAAAGACTCCCAAACTAACTGGAGCCCGGAAAAATTAAAAATCTATACATATACATATATACATATAGTATATAGGGAAACTTGTTGACTGTGATTTGAAAACATTTAAACTTCCAAAAATGTCTGTCCGTTTGAAACATTGGGAAATTTTACAGACAGATGTTACGTTTAATAGCTCTTAGGCAGGTAACACTTTCACTCGAGTTAAATAAGATTAGGTATCCATAGTTTCAAAATAAGTTTTCCTTAAATGTATTTGAATTACGATATACAGTTATTTAGTTCAGGATAGCTCACTCAATATGGAAAATATGCGATATGCTGTTAATTTCTGAACAAGACTAATATTCAAGAACCTTTTTAAAGTGCAATTGTCAATTACACCACAAAAAGGTGGTAAAAGAAGAAGTTTCAAATCTTCAGTAACATTTTTCAAAAACTAAACCACGGAAATATTTTTAATATAGACTTATAGCCTTATTTAGTTCATTGAACTAAGTAGGATCCTCTTCTGTCATAATCTGTCATATTTGATAATATATTTTGACATGTACAAAAACCAGTCCTGTGTAAACTAAAGTTTAAGTTGAGCTTAAACTCAAACAACTTAACTCAAAGTTACTTGTAAGTAAGCTCTGTTTTCCAAGTATACCGCTAATATAAGACAGCTATTAAGATTTGAAAACCTGAGCATTAAGAGCACTTTAAATATCTACCAAAATGCATTTGTATTTTTAATACACACATGGCTGTGCGAATTTACTTCTTATTTACCTTACACAAATGGCAAATGTATGAGCACACTTGAATAATTAAAACATACTCCTGTAAATATGCGAATATACGAGTGCCTCTCTGCGCCACCGTCCACACACAAGAGCAGCATAAAGCATGTTCCTAACTGAAGCGAATAAGAGAACAGACAGCACTTAATTCGACACACACTTTTATCAAGAGGACTGCAAGTGATGCAGTGGCAGAACGCGTCAGAGCGCAAAGGATCAGGCGGAGGATGAGCTGTCAAGCATAGTGCTGGAAAGTGAAAAGGTAAGATCTGCGCACACATAAGCTTATAAGGCAACGAATAAAAGGGAGATTCACCAAGCCACTGCTGAGAAACGAATGCACACAAGCACCCACACACACAGACACACACTCAAAGATAATAAATTTAGATATTTATTCATTTTTATTGTTATTGCCTTGTATTCCTCACATGCACGAGCAAATAAATGGTAGTGAGTAGGACTGGAGGATAATTAATTCAGGCAAAACAACGCAAATTTGCATAAGAAGCGAATATGGTGTTTATGCAAGCGTTTCTTACTTGGCAAAATTGAGATGTGTAAACAGCAGAAGCAAACAAAAAAACAGAATCACAAGATATGATGCTTGCATAACTGAAGAAAAGTTTGCTAAAATTAAAAATTAATTTCACAGGATTCTATTTGAGTCTCATCGCGCACTGGATCCCTGTGCTAAGTGATTGTGTGCCTCAAAGGTTGGCTGAGTCAAGTAATGAAAGTGTGGCAAGTATCTTGTTTTTGTTGCCTCACGTTCTTTTATTTTTGTACAAAGGCCGGTCTGTATTAGCAATTTTAATTTTAAATGCTACAACAGATGTATTTACTAAGAAAGGAAGGCACGCTGCTTCCACGCTGTATGAGATTAAAATTAAGGCAGCTGTTCTTTTGCAGAGCTGAAAAGGCTTCAGTATATAAAAAACTATGAAAGCATACTATATAAAGAGTTCGATTTTTTTAATTCTAGATGATTTGAAGTTACGTGGACTCTTTAATGGAAATAACTAAATATGACCCACATTTAGACTATCTACTGAAGATATGGAAACATACAGATAACATATGAAATACCAAAATCCCAAATGTGACGATAAAAAGTGTACACATTTATTTCAGGTTCAACTTTTTATGTTGATGAAAGATGACAACATCTTATGAGTCGGCTTTACGAGTTTTTTGAGAAAAAGCTTCTGATAAATAGCGCAATCGATGGAACGATGAGCTGTACGAGATACATACGGCGACATTGACATAGTTCAGCGACTTAAGAGACAGCGGCTACGCTGGCTAGTTCATGTCGTACAAATGGATGCAAGTAAAGCTCTAAATGTATGCAACGTAGAACCCGCAGGGAAGCAGTGGAAGAGGAAGAACTCAACTCCGTTGGAAAGACCAAATGGCGAAGGACCTGGCGACTTTTGTAATTTCCAATTCGTCAAACAGCTAAAAGGAAGAACGACTGGCGCGCTGTTTTAACCTCGGATATAACCGCGTAAGCGGTGTCTACGCCAATAAAGAAGAAGCGATAGGATCGAGAAAACTAAAGAAAATTTTCTTAAAAACCATTATAATTGTATGAGAAGGATAGCAGGTGATCTGAACTTCTCTTGTGAATCGACGCATCACATTTTGGTTAATGTTTATCAAGTCTATAGAGGAATGGATAAAGCGCTGGCATGCTGGTATTGGCTTCTGAGTCTATTTTGAAGTCGATAATAAACATTTGGTTTAAATTATGTGAAAACGTTGTAGTATTATTGTTGTTGGTGATAAATATTATATTTTAACAAATCGCTCCCAAATATCCTATTATACATACAAGTGTACGAAAAATTGTTTTGAGTTCTTAAATTAAGGAAACTGGTGATAGATTAATGATCAACTCTTTCATATCACCTAAATAAAGATGCATATCTTAAATGCTAAATAAGTATTAACATTTTATAGTAGCTTGTTGAAAGTATAGTCTCAGGCACACTTACCTGCTATACAGGCATTTGCTATCACGACTGCCATCAGTACTAGAATTTTCTGCTCCATCGTACAACTGCTGCCGATGCTGGTGAAACAACGCTTGCGATAGAGCAGTCTATCGCTGCTTTCCATATTGTGAGTTTTGAGTTCGCCTTTAGTTGTGTGCACTTCTAGGCGTCTTCGTAGTTGTGTGCGTTACACAGTTGTTTCGAATATCTGTTAGTTTCTAACTAAACAAAATCAGTCTTCATAGAAATTGTCGTTTTACGAGTAATTGATGTGTGGCATTTCATCCTCCGACGGATGCGGTCTTCTGCGGTTGCTCAACTTTTTTATAGCTTTTTTTATTGTAGCGCAGTATTTTAGTTTTGTCATTTAAGTTTTCGTTGGAAATTTAGTTTTTCAAATGCACTAAAGTTTTCAGTTAGTATTTTATTGGCTGCTTATCATTTTTTGGTTTGTTTGTGGCTTTTTGTTATTGTCTCACATTTTGCCATTTCACATTTCTTTCGGTTTTCTGCTTGATATTAAGATTTTTTTCCCTAAAAACGGATGATATTTTAATATTCTAAAGTAAATACAATATTTTTTCACAAACTGTAGCATCGATTTATAATATAATGTTTTTTTTTTTATTTTAAATAATATAAGTTGACGGACAAGTTACAGCTTTTACATCAGGTAGTCGGAAAAGTCTTTTCGTAATTTACCCCAAATTTTTTTTTTTTTTTTTTGTGTTTTTTGTTAAACCCTTCCAACGCTATATGGTATCGACATCTAGTGACAAAATACGAAAATACTTTTTCGACTACCCAATATAGACCCCTTTCCTTGCAAAATTTCATTTGAATTTTCTATAATCGGAAATAGAAAAGAAGAAATATAGTCAGAGAACATATTTTATTAATCTACACAGAAGAATCTAAAAGCGACAATATCACAACTTCGAAGCATGAAAGGGATCAAATGCTCCAGGAATGGAGCTAAATAGCTGGAGAAGTATATTCTTACTCATAGCTATAACCGCAAACCATTGGCAACTCAGGGGCCTTGCTATGAGGTTGCCGAATAAAAGCTATTGTAAAATTTTCAACGCATAGACGGCTTAAATTATTAAAAAAAAAAGCCTTTGTTTTATAAAAATTTATTTTTTTTTTTCGGAAAATCTTTTCCAGTTAACTCATAACTTTTAAGAGAGGGAGTCCTGCTAGCCTTAATTCCTTTCAACTTTACTTGTAATCCAGCTGTTGCAACATAATAAATACACTCATGCTATTTATATTAGCAGCAGCAGTACTTTTGCTGGCATGTTTTGTTGTTGTTGATCCATTGCTTTGTTTTGTTTTCCCCACCGCAGCTGCTTTGGAAAGTACTAGTTGAGCATTGTTGCTGCTGGCGATTACTTCGGGCATGTTCTACAAAAGTTCAAAACATTCCGCAGATTGTACATTTACTTTTCGAAATTTCACTTCCTTTTTCTATTTTTTTTAATTTAAACATTCGACTTTGTTCGTTTGCTATGGCGCTTAAATAAATATTTGTGTTCGCAACTTTTGTTGTTCGTGTTTTTGCGTGTGCTTGACCTTGTGCTGTGTGTAATCTTTGTTTGCATACGCCAAAGGACGTTCTGGTGTTAGTAGAGACTTCTACGTTCTTCAGTCTTTTTTGCCAAAAATGTGTATTTTTTTTTTTATTTAACGCTTTCTTCTTTCAACTGCGCGAATGCTTTTGTTTATTTTGGCTCCGTTTGCATTTTTTTCTAGTAATTACGCGTTCATTCAAAAATGCGTTGCCATTAATTAAGAGTCTAGTAAATCTTGCTGCGTTTTCACAATAGTCGTTCATTGAAGTGTCATAGCAAATTTAAATTAATGTCTTGTCAGAATTTGCCGTTTATTAAATGCATTTCTCAACCAAATAAATTTTCTCTCTTACCATTTTTCATAGCGCATATAAACTTTGGCATTTGTGGCGAAATAAAATTGCATTTAGTGTACTTTCAATTAGAAATTAAAATCTGCGTGTCTGTGAACAGCAAATTTACACTTTAATGTGGTAATAAATGTGTGTGAATGAATGTATGCGCCTTTGAATGAAATGTTCTGCTGCAATGCCTTTCCGTGTGGTGGCTCAGGTTACATGTTTTTATGGTCGGCACTTTTAAGCCTCATCAAATGGTGATTTGCTGCAATAGCGCTTAAAATCAAAGCTTATGACGTCAATAAATTTTTTATTTGGTGAAAACCTACTAAGCAATGCTTTATCAATGAATTCAATTTTATAAAGGCAAGACATCACAATAAAGATATATGTAGATACAAGTATATATCAATATAAAGCTATAGATAGAAATATTTAAGGGGAATACTACTGTGACGGCGTAAAAAAGGAGATTTTTGGAATTCAAAAAAATTAATGCATCAATTGTTTTAAGATATATGTAATTCGAGAAAGCTCACTTTAAGAGTTTTGAAGACAAACAGTAAATATTTTTTGAGTTAAACGACGGTGGTAATGAAAGGTCCAGCACAGCTGAAGTGATTGATAAATGATGATTTTCCCCCTTCCGGTAGGGGTAAGTTCTTACCCGTGGTAAAGTATGCCTGTCGTAAGAGGCGACTAAAATGGTGTCTTTCTTTCTGGGCTTGCCTAGAAATTTCAGCATAGTTTTTGTCAGATGAAATTGCTAATATAAGGACAATTGATTTCATTTGACATTCAAGCGACAAATGTCACCAGTTATTGAGATGTGGGCGCTCAACTGGTAGTTGCAAAAGTTTCAAAGTCTTATCAGAGCGTATAACCTCGTACCACGGGGAGCAGTTAGCCCTTGGAGTTTACTTCAATCTGCTCATTGGGTTTACCCTTTGCGGATACTCGTGGCGGCCGTGATTGAAACCTAAAGGCAGGTAGGGTTGAAAAACCCAATGTGGAGTCGCACTGCGGCCAAAGTACGGCAGAGGTTTTAGATCGGTCTCGCACCCGAGCAAGGTGGCAAAGGTGTGACTATCCACCTAAAATAATTGGAACAAAAATACGTGCAAAATGCATTTATACTTTGGGGTGCTGATCAACGCATGGTATTGATCTATGGGATTCAAAGAAAGCACCGTAAGGTAAAGCCGTCACCGGCAGGTACTCACTCTTAAACGGCTCAACTCAAAAACTATTGAGATATGAATGTAAAGTTTAACTATGTTTTTTATAAGCTATATAAAGTAAAAACCCTTTCTATTTAAAATTATCAAATATGAAACGCTTAATAAATGTCATGTATACGCCGTGGTCCCCAACTATTATTGAACCAGTAAATTTTGAAAACAAAATATCTGACATTATATGGCATCTATAGCTCACATCTGTCGAAATCGACGATAAGATTAATATAGCATATACCGGGTGATCCAAGTAGAGGTATTTTTATACACTTGCAATCAGTTGCTACAGAGTATTATAATTTTGTTCAGCTAACGGTTGTACGTATCACCTAAAACTAAGCGAGATAGATATGGATTTATATATATATATATATATAAATATATATGTATATAAATGATCAGGGTAACGAGAAAAGTTGAAATACGGTTGACTATCAGTCTGCCCGTCCGTGTGTGAAAGTTGTAACTTGGCTCAAAATTGAGATATCACAATGAAACTTGGTATGTAATATGAAAAGAATTTTGAGTTCGTAGATGGGCGTAATTGGAGCACTTCTACGCCCATAAATCGCCATTAACCGAAAACATATAAAGAACTTATACCGACAGTATGGTAATGGATGATATCGGAGTGTAACCCGGTTCACCCCCATATAACGGTACTGTTAAAAACTACTATGATAAATTAATAACTAAATATGCTAGAGGCATTTAAGCACCTAGATGGTATGAGAGCGCTATATGAGAGCCGGTGTAAAAATTGGACGATGGGCGCTAATTTTTTGGTGAAATCACATATCTGGAGACCCGACCAACCGATTTCGACAAAATGTGGTATGTTGTATTTTTACATATTCCTATGTCACATTGTGAAAATGCGCGAATGATCGAACGATAACCACGCCTTTTTCCCATATAGAACAACTTTAACTTCCACTTGATTCTTTTACTTTCCAGTATACAAACCAAGAAGCAATTAACGGGATTAAACTTTGCACGAATAGTATCTTTAGTGTATGCCAACTTATGATCAAAAACTAATCAAATCCAATAAAAACTGTTCAAGCCGCTACGTCTCTAACAATTGTATGTCTGCATGCTAAAAATGGCTTAAATCAGGTGAATACTTCAATATCAGCCAATGTTTGAGTTATCTCAATAAAAATTTCAGAACGTATTTTATGCATAACAGTATAGCATTGTTCTTAAAATGGATATAATTGGGTGGAACTTGACTTCCTCCCTTATAACTAATATCAAGCTTTTCGAACATCCGGCTGACTTTACTTTATATGACTAGTTTTTTAGTATGTGACATGTTAATATCACATAACACACACGCAACAATATAAGCTCGAACAGTGAAATATAAATGTATGTATACATATATATTTATATGATACAAAGAAAATTCAATTTGCTCAGCATGAAAAAATCTTGACACTCGTTTTCACTAAGTAAGGAAATTACGAATTTCTGTAGTCTGCTTTACGTAATGCATTAAAGAAGAAATTGATTTAATTACAGCGCATTTACATCCATTTAGTAATCGCACAACAGTGTCAGTATGTAATAATTACCGTTGCTACTGTGTTTCCTACGCATCATCCGATTAATTACAATGTAAACAAAGTCGCATGCAGGTGAAACAGCTCGGCGAACGGACAAGCAACGGCAGAAAAGGCAAAAAACGAACGAATAACAGAACACAAACAAGCCAATTAACGCGCTGATTAAGGTGACTTTCCACACTCACACGCAAACACACTCCTGCAAACATATTTAAATATTATGTGAGAGTGTGAGTGCGCTGCTGCTGAGTCATAAGAAAATTCGCCTTTAATGTGAAGACTGCGAGCGCCCACCGCGTGCGTCACAAACTACGCTTCCTCTTGCGGTGCATTGCTCTGGGCCGCACTCGAGCACGTGTGTGTGTGTGTGAGCACATGAATTCTTGTGTGAGTTGATGGGTTAGCCACCAGTGTGAAGCTGCTAACAAAAGAGCTGTCAGAAGCAATAGCCAAGTTTATGCGCATTGCGGGCATTCTGCCACGTCTTTTGCATAAAGGTGTGACAGAAACGCGCACATACACACTTACATGCATATACATACTCTATGTGTTGGAATTATAGCGCATTATCTTATTACTTTTACTTTTCACATTTCTGTAGTTCTATGTACATTTATGCACGCGCACGTAATTCGCCATATAATTATGTATTTATGAATGGGATTAGATGAAGATGGTCCAGACATGCGACATAACCACGAGCACTCACGGCATATCAAAGTGTACATGAGTGCACATAAGCAGCTTTGGAATATTGACATCGAGCGCTGTTTTCCTAAGTAGCGATTGCGGTAATGCTCGGCAAGCTTTGGGGGCATTAACAAGTCCACATAACCACAAGCTGAGAGAATTAATTAAGACAATGATTGTTGTTACATATAATATATTAGAATCCATGGCAAAATGAGAATTTTCTTTATCGGTTTGGCAATACTGCCTGCCTTTGAGATTTATATTATTACTTAATATATTTATTATCGACAATCAAAATTAACTATGCATGTAGAGCTCTGAACTCAAAAGTGTTTTAATGCATTACATCACAGTATCGGAGTAACAGTCACAACATATTATTTGCAGAGATCAGCTGTAGTTTCTTTTCAAATAAATCTTACTAAACTAATACTAATATGTGTACAAATGTTTGAATTAAAAAATTTAAACGTTTTTTTTGAAAAAATTCTGGGAAATTCGCTATTTTTCGGCCTTCTAACTGTATATAACCCTTTAATATTCACGCCTATCATATAAGATCAGACCTTCTGAGTTGGATGCCACCAAAATTTCATTCAGCATAAAAAACTTACCAACCTATAAAAGCAAGAATAAGCTTTCTAGAGTTTTCTTTAGTCTAAAGAAAAACGGCTTCTAAGGCAGATACATGTAAATTATGTGTTTATGTGAGTATATCTTTACACATATTTTGATTAAAGATCTCTTTCTTAACTTGTTGATACAAGATCTCGTCGAGAGCCTTCTTAAAATGACCAAAGTCAAAATTATTTAGTTTCCATAGAAATGATACAAGGTGTATTCCAAAGTAAAAAGGACTTTCTGAATCTAGAGCCTCCTGGTGCCGCCATCTATAGGTCGACTGGTGCTATCTTCATCTATTGTCCAGTGAGATTTACATGACATTTTATTGATTGGAAGTGAAGTTGTTGCGTTTTGAATGTCAGTCTGTTTGTGTTATCGGTGCGAAAATGAGCTTCGAACAAAGAGCAAACATTAAATTTTGTTTTAAAATTTGTAAAATTTTTACCGAAACGTTTTAATTGATGAAACAAGTTTATGGCGATGATTGCAGAGTGCACGAGTGGTTTCAACGTTTTCAAAGTGGTCGTGAGGACTGAAATGACGATCAACATGTGGGCCAATCAAAATCTGTGCGTGAATTCATCAAAAATCAGCCGAAATCGTCATTGAAATTCATGAAAATAGAACTGAACATATCCAAAACATCGATTTATCGCATTTTGACCAAACATTTGTGCTTACGAACGGTTCGACTGACGACTAAAAATTGCTCAGAATCCAACATTTGAAGGACATCATTAAAGAGGTCAAAAAGTACATAAACTTTCTTTACAACATTGTGACTGGTGACGAAACGTGGTGTTTCCAATATGATTCGAAACAAAACGGCAGAGGGCTGAATGGAAGGCACCGGAGTAGCTAAAACCCAAAAAATTTTCATTGGAGAAGTCAAAAATTAAGACAATGCTGATTTCTTTTGATGCTTCCAAGGGTATTGTCCACAAAGAATTTGTTCCACCCGGACAAAACGTTAATGCGGTATTCTACCTTGAAGTTTTGAAGCGTTTGGTGCGACGTATTCTACGTGTTCGGGCCGAATTTCACGAAGATGAAAGTTGGCGTTTGTTGCACGATAATGCGCCGTCTAATCGATCCACGCTTGTGACGGATTATTTGACCAAAAATCGTATTTTAACCATTAATCGCTCCCCGTATTCACCTGATATGGCGCCGTGGCGAATCAGAACAGAAACCTAAATAGTGGTGTGAATCTAGTTGTTCGGCTTTGAAAAAAAGTTCGTGTCCGGAAATTTACCAAGAAGGTTATGACATCAGCTTTTTTTTATTTTAGAATACGAGAGAAATTTTCTTTGTGGATTACTTGGTATAACAATTTATTCTGAATATCATTGCAACCTTTTGGACCAATTGAAAAGAAAAATGTATGAAAAATGACCCAGTGTGCAGAAGAAAAAAATCGTTCTTCATCAGGACAATGCACCGTGCAACAAGAGCATTTTGACAATGGCTAAAATCTATGAATGAAAGTTCTAATTGCTGCAGTATCCACTATATTCACCAGATTCGGCCCGCAGCGACTTCCATTTGTTTCCAGAACACAAAAATCGTATGCGTGGCAACCGTTTTTTTATCAAATGAAGAGGTTATAATGTCTCTTGAAGCGTATTTTGCAGACCTTTCGGATTCTCACTTCAGCGATGGGATCTACGTATTGGAGGGAGGATCGTTTTAACAAGTATATAAATGTTCATTGAGATTATACTAAAAGATAAAGTGCACTTTGAATCATAAAATTGTGTTCTTCTTATCAAACGACAAAACCTATTGCACAACCTGCTATACAATGTCGATTTGCTGTTATGCCTAAAGTCAAAAAATTTCATAAAAAGCTTGCTAGGAAACCTTAATGAAACCAAAAAAACTCTAATTTGGTTTCATTAAAACTTCAAAAGAGTGATTTTATAAGGGCTCTTTCTAACTGTTCTATTTAAATTTGTGTTAAGATTTTCAATATATTTTGCATCGTCAAAATTTTGTATTTTACCACAAAATTAAATGCATTTAATATGGCTTCTGCTGCTTTATAAATAGTGGTCGCGCTACTTTCGCAGCCAAATTGTGTGCAAACAAAATAAATCTCATCAGTTTTGCAGCCTGTCAGCTTGTCAGTCTACATTTGCTACGCGCAGACATGCCCTATTGTAAGTAATTTTTTGCTTGTTTGCACTGCCTTGGTTCCAAGGGAGGTGAGGCGCATTGCCTGAAATCGATCCGAAATAGACAAAATCACAAATAAACAAACGCGCTTCATTGAAAAAAGAACAAGACACAAAGCACAAAAACATGTGCGCCTATGTAAATACACATACACGCACATGATACGCCGCCAATAAGCAGCGAATGTGGCAGCCAGGTGGCAACCACATACAGACATCTATTAGTACATATGTAGTCAATGCACTATTTGCCCATCAACAAAACATGTACTAAATGCTAGAACTCCAATAACAAACACTGAAATGAAAGCGAACGTTTTAAATGTTGAGTGAAATGTGAGCATGTGCGTTTGTGTACGTGGGTGTGTGTATATGAAAGTGAAATTGTGCGTTGTTCACCGAATTTCTCAATCACTTGTTGGCTCACTGCCTGGCACACATTCTATCGCACACACACAGACACGGATATTTAGGTTACTCATGTAGTATTCGGCTGCGTGTCGTTGGACTGCGTGGAAATTCTAAATAAAGCAACAATAGCAACAACTATAATCAAGATAAAGGGATATTGGTAAATTGAAGCATTCATTCCGCAATCGGTCGGAGAAATCGGTGAAAACGATATTTTGTAAACAAATGCGTGAAATAGCCATTATAAGCGGCATGACGCGGAAAATACGGCAGCGAATTGTTGCGCCCAATGAATCAGGCGTTGATATCGCGTTGCCAAATATCAGCATCAGGTGGATGTTAGTTTCATGTTTGCTTTCGGCAGCACACAAGCCACACACATACACATGTACAACCATGTGTGCTGGGCAAGGAGCGCGTATTTTTCCTATTGATTGCCAATTTTTGATGCCAGAGGCAAAAGTTCATTCATTAACCCGAAATTGCCAAAATAATCGCTGTTGCTTGACCGCAAGGATTGCCGATAAACAAATTCAGTGCGTATACACATACATATAAATTTTAACATCGTACTTAAAGTAAATTGTGTTGTTGGTTATTTTGTTTGCTTTTAAGGTAGCTCTTGGTAGCATTCGCTGTTATATTGAGCGAAAGAAACCGATATTGAAAGTCAATGAGCCGAAACAAATTTTAAAATAACCGAAATAACATTTATTTTTGAGAGGAAATATTTTTTCATGGTTTATGTACCATACAAACACACACAAATATCATCTTAAATGCTTAAAAAAGTGAAATATAAGAATTTATGTTCTTGACATTTTCATTATTATTCGACACTTTGTGGATTTGTGCGCAATTGACATCTCATATCAAGCTAGCAGTTTCAGGATGATTGAAACGAGAGCGAAATTCTTACTCGCAATTCAGCCGAAAGACTTATATTTTACGGTTCAAAACAACAAAAACAAAAAAAAAACGTATAAGGTCTTGTTTTATTTTATTCTAAAAATGTATATTTTGCCTGTGGTTTAGTTGAAAAATAATTCTAAATGAAATTTTGTGGATAACTTCACAGCTTAGCGATTTTTGGTTTACCGTTCTATCGATGCGTTCGGAATTTTGTGTCGAAAAACCTTTTGTAGAGTATAAAATTTGCTTAATGCATGTAAGTTTATTGGAAGTAATGTCTTAATAAAGCCGTTACCAATATAAAAAAATGTTTCGAAACCAATTTTCATTTCAAAATCTGTACTCAATCTTATTATGGATATCAGATAAAGGGTGAACCATTTCAAGGTTCCCTATTTAAAAAACAAAAAAAAAAAAAACAAGACAATGTTTTTAATTTTGATTAACATTCGAAAAAGCATTCTTTCTCATTTATTTTTGGAAGATTATCTTTCAATCATCTTAGATGGTCCATCCGTTGACTCTAATTTTTGATGACTTATTCAAGCATTTAGACTGGTAACTGGCGAATCACAAGCGTGATGTTTTGCTCCAAGGAGACTTACATATCCCCACAGAAAAAAAGTCTTAATGTGTGACTTCGCACGATCTTGATGGGCAATTGACTAGCCGAAAATATGAAATTATCTGCTTACCGAAGTGTTCTCTCAATAAATTCATTGGGAACTGACACGGTCTAGTTAATACTATTTATCGAAGAGATCACGTGCTTCAATTGCATGCATCAAACAGTCGGTCATTATGGCGTGATAAAGGTCTTCATTGACGGTTACGTTCCCACCAGCATCAGTTTTGAAGTAATATGGACCGACGATTCCACCGGGTCAAAAACCATACCAAACCGTTGGTTTTTCTGGATGAAACGGCAGCTCTTGAATCTCTTGTTATTGTTCTGCATCCCAAATGCGGAACATTATTGCTTTAGATTCCAATTGAGCCAGAAATGGACCCCATCGCTAGACAAAATTTGGCTCCAAAACATCGGATCTTCTTGGAACTATTCAAGAGTGAAGCGATGTCGCTTAGGAAGTTCCAGCGGCTGCTCCGATGTCGGAACGGCCAGTATCTGACCACTACAGCATATAGCTGCCATACTGTACGCTAGAAATCAAGTTAATGTAAGGAAACTTTTATATTATAGAAGGGTATTGAAGCTTCAGTACAAGCGCATTTAACGTTTTTTTTTTTTTTTTTTTTTTTTTTTTTTTTTTTTTTTTTTTTTTTTTTTTTTTTTTTTTTTTTTTTTTTTTTTTTTTTTTTTTGTGTTGGTAATTATTGCACACATTCATTGCAATGGACAGACATCTCATCCTCTCTGGCTATAAATAAACGCTCCCGCATNACTTTTATATTATAGAAGGGTATTGAAGCTTCAGTACCAGCGCATAATAAGTATTTTTTTTTTTTTTTTTTTTTTTTTTTTTTTTTTTTTTTTATAACTTTTTCCTATCTTTCATCATTTAATAGCTTTTTCCATTGCGTTGGTAATTATTGCACACATTCATTGCAATGGACAGACATCTCATCCTCTCTGGCTATAAATAAACGCTCCCGCATGATTTGTTATATGTTCTTGCGCTCATTCAACTCTGGCTCTGCGCTACTCATTTGTCTTAATACATTATCGCCTACAATTTTCATTGTTTCCATGGTTAATCATTTATTAATGCACATAGCGCGTGTTGAAGCGTGGAATTAGTGAAAATCTGTAGACGCGGCGCTTTAATGGTCGCGCTGACGTTGACAGCCGAAGGAGCATTGTAGGCAGCGGAAGAAGGAGAGAAACACATGAGGCATAAATCACTATTGTAACAACAACGAAATCAGGCACAAAGTACAATATTTAATTGCAGCTATACGAGCTCGTATGCAATGTAATGAAAAGCGTTGCTCGCACACATACACACATGCACATGTGAAGAGTTGGTTTTCGCCCATTACGTTTGCACTTTTCGCATTAATGCCTTTGTGCTAGCCTTCGGCAGTTTCGCTTGTTTATTTAGCTGTTGATTATTGAGATGTCCTACAAGTCATATGCGTAAACAAACACCTACTCTTGCCCACACACACATGCCTGCAATCGGTGGTCGTCTTGCAATTTATTGCCTTCCATAAAGTGAATCATAAAAGTGCCGACAATAAGTGGCAGTGTTCATAAATCGTTCAGCGCGGATAGTTAAGGATACAACCTTAAATCTATTGCACAAAAATATATGCAAACTCTGTGTGTATGTATGCGTTTAACAATTCCGTTTTCACATTGGGAAATGTAAGACACTTCGTGTTGCAAACACTCTCATCCACGCGACCTACTACTTTTTCTATATATGCTTAGCTCAGCGGGCGTGAGCAGTAAGTACATTGGTGCTCACACACTCATACCCATCTATGCGTACATGTGTGTGGGTGTGTGTGGTGCGTCCACTGGGGTGTATAAGTACTCTTGTGACTTAGTGTCAGCACTCGTGTTGCTTTCAAGTGCCAGCGAAAGTACACGCAGGCATAAATATATATTTTGCTACAATTGTATATATATACTATATTTATATATATGTATACATATGTACTTATGTTTGGCTGGGCGCACGCAACGCGCCACATTCGCTTGGGTTTTCAACATGTCTAACTTGTATTGTTGCGTTTGCGTGTGTTACGCGTCCTTCTGTCAACCATAGATTTGGAACTTTGTTGTCTAAATTATGCCATCTAATGGCGCTGTGTTGACTCGTGGAAGCCATAACTTTACGATTTTTATGTGTTTAAAATTATATGAAATAAGTTTGCTTCGTACTTTGGAGCAATCTGTTACCATTCACACACTCATCAAAATATTCGTACTTGAGGCTAAATTATGACTTTTTTATGTACATTTAAATATATTATAATTATTGTTTAGAGTACCATTTATGACAGCTAAAAGCAGTAATTGGAGTTTTAAGATTATTTTATCCGCGTATGTATAATTATCATTATTACTTAGAGCTTCAATTTGTATGGTTTGGAAAGTTTACAGTTTTTGCCAATTCTATGCTCCGACTGCAAAGAGTATTGTTTCATCATGGATATTTAGGCCTGAACAACGTTTACAAATCGTTCAACTTCATTACGCAGCGTTCGCAGCGATTCGGAACGACTTTCCCTATTTTATGTAGGCATCTTAAATTGAAGGCGTGCAAAATACAACTTGTGCTAGCGCTGAAGCCGCTCGATCTTCCCAAGCGACATCGCCCCGCTTTATGGGCTCTTGAAGAGTTCCAAGAAGATCCGATGCTTTCAAGGCAAATTTTCTTTAGCGATAAGGTTTTTGGCTCGGGAGAAAGAGCAAGCTAAAGAGATTCAAGAGCTGCCACTTTATTCAGAGGTAATAATGGTTTGTGTTTTGTGGGTCTGTGGAATGATGACGGTGCGAACGTAACCGTCATTGGTGATCGTTATCGCACCGTAATAGCCGACTATTTGATGCCTGAAATTGAAGCTTGTGAGCTCAGCGACATTTGGTTTCAACAAGGCGGCGTCACTTCCCACATATCGCATCAGTTAATCGATTTATTGAGAGAAAACTTCGGTGAGGAGCTAATTTCCCGTTTTGCACCGGTGGATTGGCCACCAAGATCGTGTGGTATCACACCGTTCGACTTTGTACGGTGACGATATGTAAAGCCTAAACTCTATGCCGGCAATTCCACTTTAATTCAGGCCTTGGAGCAAAACATCATGTGTGCCGTTAGCCAGTTACTAGTCGAAATGATCGAACGAGTCATCGACAATTGGACTGAAAGGATGGACCATCTGAAACGTAGGCGCCAATAGTTGAAGGAGATATTCATAAAAAAAAATACCAAAGGTATGTTCTTTCGAATGATAATAAACTTTCCTCGATAAATTTAAAGACTTTGTGTTTTTTCTTTAAAAAAGTAGGAAATGGCGGAATTTAAACAACAACTAGATAAACTGCGAGTGTTAAGGAGAAACTACTTTTATATTAAATGGAGCTACTGATACGGAAAAATGGTGAATTTAGCGTTTTAACCAGACTTTGAGCCAATCCAAGATGAAGCAAGTTTTGAGAAATATGGTCTTTGCTTGCTTACATACACCGTCTTCACTAACTTTTCCAAAAAATGTTCAAAAAGTATTACCCGATGCGGATAGCTCTAGACGTAGGAAAATCATTTAATTAAATAAGAAGATTGTGTATAAATTATATTTTATTATTTACTGCTATTGTTGTTATTTTTTAAATTTTTGAAGTTTTTCTTATTCAACTTACAAMAATTACATAATAATAATACCAACATTGTCTAGCAATATTTTCTATAATTCTCTTTCTATCGCAGTTTCATATGAATTGATATGTATGCATTCATATTGTATTGTAGTTTTGTATGTATTTATTGTATGACTTTCTAAGTAGTCTAAGTAGCATTGTCCAGACATGAAACTACAAATATTTTCTCCTCTAATACAACAAGCATACAACATAAAGGAAAACATTGGTCAGGTGGTGTTGTCGAGTATTTATTGACGAACTTATGTTTGAAAGGATTGAAAGCAATTGTTCTGGGTTATTTACCTCGTGTGCGCCTTCCCACAACCCTTCGACTGCGTATGTTTTGCCTCTGCCTCTGCGTATTTGTATACACAGAGAAATGTATTTTATTGACTACGAATTCCGGCTGTGATGGGCACACACTTTATTGATCATATTGACTTTCACTAAGAGAATTTATGGAGTACGCAATGAACGCACCATTGCATACGAAATGAAGTAGTGTCAAGTAGCCGCCAAATACGTTTTTATTAAAATTATTTTTTTTTAGAAATACACAAATTAATTAAAATAATTATTTAAATTTACAATTAAATTAAATTTAAAATAATTATTTTAAATATTCCATATTATTTCTACTTCATATCCAAATTGTTGGCAATTCACATTTAGGAGAATACAATCAGAAAGAAACAAATGTGTTGGCTTAGCAAAGTGAGACATTTTAATGAATAGTTAAAATTGCACCACAAATTAGAACAGTATATACGTAAATATGTTTCAACATATATATCTTGTAACAACCGTTAGCTATTCAAATAACAAAGTCGACAAAGCATCTTCCTACTCATTTTTCAAGGAATATAATTGTATAAGTAATTATATGAGCGAGTTTTGTACATAAAATCAACAATTAATGAATGTGAACTTATTTAAGTCATTTCAATTGTGAACCCCGATAAAAGCTGTGTCTGCTACCCTCTTCTAATTTACTTGTTATTGTGAGAACTTTGACAGTTTGTTTTTTCATTAACCGACTCTGCTGACCAAATCACCATTAACAGTCTTCACCTTGACAAAGGTTTACATAGTCGCAACAAAACGGAAAAAAATTCAAGTAATCGAGTCTCTGAGAAAATCGAGATTTATAAAGTGGTTAAGAAACAACATTTGCATATATACATACCAGGAAAAATATGTATCTAATTGCCAAATAACCCGAGGATTTGTCTTCCTGAAAATACTTGAACCATTCTGAGAGAGCCAGTGTTAACAATCAACCAGAGAATTATCAAGTCAAGTAATGCCTTAATGCACAGCTCACCGCTCACGACAAGAGCAGGCAGCGCATTAACGCAACAACAAATCAGTTGTTTTACCAAGTGCTTAAGATACCTAAATTTATATTATATATGTGTTAGGTAAAGTACATACATAATTATGTATAAATATGTGTGGGCTTGCATTATTATTTATGGTATCGAGTAGTGTCCTAAAGCTCCTTACTGCCAGCCGATTGTCTGCCCATCGAGTTCGTGTCACAAATATTGATTAAGTAACTTTTTTCAGTTTATTCTAAGTATGCGGCGAACTCGGTAATGCAGGTAGACGAGTGACTACAAATTACTTGCAAACTCACGCATACACAAACACATAAGTACTTGAGTGTGGAAAACACAGGGGCTGTAGTAACGCAGACCCGGTAATTGCTGTAGGTATGTGTGGCAAAATATCGGGACGAAGTAGTGGTAGTAGTGGCAGTTGGTAGCAAAAAAATTGTGTCTTCAATTCTCTGAATAATAGAGCATTAAATAGAGGACAGATAAACAATGTCAAACTATATTAAAGTGACGGAAGTCAGCGGAAGCTAGAACTAAGACGGCGACGCGCAAGCGACAAGTTAGAATGCTGAAATTTGGAGTGATGGACAGCAGGTGGTAGTGCAAGGCATGCTCAATGAGCACTAAGCAGACGACAATTTAACAATTCTGACAACTTAAATTGATTACCAATTTAATTTGGATTGCACAAAAAATTTCAATTTAAACGGCAAACGAAATTGTTTTAGAAACTATTTTTGCGTTTGATTTGTCGAACTTTATGTGCTCGCGGCAGGTGTTTGTGGCATTCAATACGCCATATATTTTATCTACACTTATCGTCAGTACTGTTATACTGGTAATAAATATTTCATTTTTAATCGAATTTCACAGTTATCTTTACATTCGGTGAGTGCAATTCTGTGTTTACCGACATTTTCTGTGTGTGTTTGTGTATTTGTGGCAAGAATTCAAAACATTTTATGAATTTTGTTAATTTGGTATTTTCGTTTTTCAAATGTTAAATTGGCTAACGTTGAAGTGTACACAGCTACAAAGTACGCAATAAACAGCAAAAACTATATCTAACAAATTTTTCACAGCGAACGCCTCAGGGGGGAAAGTGGCTTTGACTAAGCGAAATCGTATTTAAGCCTTGGAGGCTAATTATTTGTATATTGACATTTTCAACCAATTAAATAAAGGATTGATATTGTTATGTGTAGTTTTGTAAACGCAAATCACGGTATTATAAAAGTTATTGAATATAGAGAATTCAGTTTTCATTAAAATTTAATTTAATAAATTTAAAATATTTTTGTAGCGATTTGGAGAATAGAATGATTGATAATGTAATTTTCAAAGTTTTGCTTAACTCAATTTCAGCCACGCCTACGAAAGTCCAAATAATGTTTTAATTTTCTTGATCAAATTTTTGTATACATTTCAATTTAATTTTAATTTTAAATTAATACTCCACTCTGCCAGCAAAATAGATTTTTTCAATTGTGTATTCCTAAAATTTGGTAAATAGTTTCGAAAATTGTTATACTTCAATTAAATTGATGTTATAATATAATAATATGAAATGGGTAAACATTCGGAATTTTTAATTACTGCGCCTAAATGTAGGCAAAATTTGAAGAAAAAATTTAACTCACAACAATTAACAAAAAAATATTTATTTATTTATTTGTTTATTTATTTATACAAAGCTTACATAATAATTATTTATGCTGCTAGCAGCAGAGGCTTTCGGCTGAGCAAAAAAATATAAAAATCTTTTACATTCCTTTCTATAGGGTTTTCCAATAAGAAGCTAAAAACGTAGACTGATAGGGATTTTGAAGCCTCTCTTCAGTAGGGATTGACATTTTATCATGTAGAGATATTCAATCCAACAACGAGTCGATTGTCGGAGTCAGTAGCTTCAATTTTAAGAGCGCTACGTCCAATTAAAGTCTTAATAATCGTCCTGCCAGATCAACAATTATGCGTCTAGTGCAAAATTTGTATCAAGAGGCACAGTACAAAATGTTCCAGTGCCAGTGAGAAAAAGAAGTGCCTGTAGTGCCGAGAATAGTGTTGCATTGAGGAGGACCCACATAGGTCCCTCACACGTCGTTCTCAAGCGTTGGGCATCTCTGTGACGTCGTTGTGACGAATTTTGCGAAAAGGTCTTGGCCTACATCATTCTAAGATCAAATTAAGGCAAGAACGGACGGTTGACCATCATAATCGACATACTTTGTACCCAAAAAATAAGGTGACATTGCATTTATTTTGAAAATTCTTCATTTATTCTTCCAAGTCAATTTCATCCCCTTCAAAGTAATCCCTACCAGATGTAATACATTATGCCAACGGATTTTCCAATCTTCGAAACACCGGTTGTAGTCACTTTCCAGGATGGCCCTCAGTTCCGTATTCGCTGCGGCTTGAATATCGTATAAAAACGGTGTCCCCGGAACGGTCTTTTGAGCTTGATCAGGTGAATACGGTGGTTGCGGAACGATATTGGCGAAATGATCATTTAATGCAAAATCTTTGCTCAACAAATTTCGACATCGCAAAAAACGAAAAACTCACTTTTAGCAGCTCACAAAACGACATGTATCTCGAACAGTAATGAATATTTTGACATGAAATTTGACATAAATGTGACTGTGAAAATAATTCACCAAATACTTCGACGCGCGTAGTTTAAATTCAAATGTCACCTTATTTTTTGGTATGTTCGTGAATTGGGCTGAGCAACAACTTTAAAATCTTCCGAATTCCGAATCGAAAACCATTGTCAGCGGGCAATAATCCACCACTACGAACTCCATCAGTCACCATTGCATCCCGAAAAAATTACGGTTTGATGCGTTTTGTGGGCTAGCGGCGTCATCGGGCCGTACATCTTCCGTGATGATCAAGTCTGGCACGTTACTATGGAATCGCTACCGCTCAATGATAACCGAATATTTTGGGCCAAATTGGGTGATATGACAGCGCCACAAGCTACTCAGCGAATCTCATAATCGATTTATTGAAAACCAAGTTTGGTGAATGTAATGGCCCAAGCAATTTGCCGCCTCGGTCGTGCGATGTGACGCCGTTAGACTATTCCCTTTGGGACTACGTCTAGTCTATGATCTATGCTAACAAGCCAGGGACTTCCACAGGCATAAAGGATTTCATTGCTATCCCAAACAATTTTTGATTAAAAAAACAAAAAATTTTGTAGCGTCCTTATTGAAATCCATTATCCTTTTCCTGCAAAAATACGTTATTATTAGGATATCCTGATATGGATGATATATAAGCAACTGATAGACTTAATGTCAGAAATATATTATGGTAATTTGAAAATTTATATCAAAGGATTGAAATTTACGACGATAGCTAATATGTACATATATAACGAAGTGTTTAGATAAAGTAACGAAAATTTTACTGGTATCATCAAATTTTCTCCCACTCCGTACTTATTGAACAAACCTCGTTTGCCTTGCGACGAAAGTATCATTTTAGATAACTCAGCTGAAGATTTTTATTGCTGTTACGAATTATATTAGATCTCCTGTTAAACTTAAACGAAAACTATAATTTCGAATTTTAATTATGCTCGCTAGGCACTCGTAAAATCCCAGAGATGCACCGAATTTTACAAAGCAATGGGAATGTGGCAGCAACCACAACAGCATTTCGCAAATTCCAAATGCGGTTTGATGAAATTCGTAGCGTAAAGTTTTGGGACACAAATTTGCATAGCAATTTATGGAATTTCAATATGAGTACAGACATGCATACATGAATAGGAGGGAACACTCGCAGTTGGAAGGAGCTTATGCATGAACGGAGTACTTGCGACTCGACTGCTCATTAGCTTGAATGCTCGCGGGGCCAACAACATTGCGTTACATACAACAAGTCACTTTACCGCCGACAGACAATTCAGTGTGCATAACAGGTCAATTGATAAGTTTCCGGCCTGTCATATAGATGACGCTACTATCATTAAAGGCATATAATTTGTAGTTAGAACTAACGTTCAAAAGGCGGGTGTAAAAATATGATAGCTGTCAGATGATTTGTTTGTGAATCATATCATTTTGAGTGGAGTAACTTTTTTGATTGAGAAAAAGGTGTATAAAGTGCAATGTTTTCATTGTTGAGATATTGCCTTTTGAAATAAAAAAATTAAGCTGAAGCAAAAACTGGGCTTGTTGACGCGTTTCTGAAGACTGCTCAAAGAAATCAACCATCAAGGATTGGAACGCAGCGGACACCCAAAAGAGATTACGGACGAAAACATGCCACGCAAGCTCACTTTTGACCAAAAACAACAAGGAGTTGATGATTCGAACCAGTGTTTGGAAATGTTAAACCGTAATAATACTGAGTTTTTGCGTCGATATGTGACAATGAATGAGGGATGGATTGCTCTATCATTTCATTCCGAAGTCCAAGCGACAGTTAGCCGAGTGGATAAGGAGGTAATCGCTGAAACTGAGGCTTGTTTTGAAACAAATGATACATCCTATTACAAAAATTTTATCTAAACGTTGGAGGATTGGTGTTGTTATAGCGGCAGAATTCTGCCGAGGTGAAAGTCCCTAGCCGGATAAAAATCCGGGTCTGCTCCGGTTACATAGGCCCCACTGTTGTGGGAACGGACGTGGAGGCTCGCTATAATCAATTTATCACCCTTGGAAGAACTACGTTGAGTAAAAAAATTAATTTTGCCAAAAGTTTTGTTTTACTATGGTAGGCCGAGGACTTTTCAATTGACCTGTTATTTAAGTGTTTAAAAAATGCGAGACTTTTAAATAAAAAATCAATTTGCAAATAGTTCGGCGAATTCCCTCCTTCAATTATGTGCTTAACAAATTTTAATTCAATTTAGCCGAATTCGCTTTAGAGCACTAAACTGAGTTTCATGCTATTCATTATATTTTTACGATTTAAAAGTCCGTCGGGTCACTTATTCTATATATGTGTGTGTGCGCGTGGCAACGTACGTGCAACACTTGGCGTGACCGTGTCGTATACCAAGTGGCGAGCGCTAGTCTCTAGTGACTGCTCTGCTAGCCACATTCTGATTATTTTACTATTCTGGCCGCTCGCTGCCGACCAGCAACTTTCATACATTTTGGATGACAATTTCCTGAGCAACGGCGAGCACTGACAACCATTTTTGTTTTATTCCTTAATTCTTTTTTTCAGTTCAGTTTTGGTTTTACTTTCCATCAGTGACACACACACACAGAGCATGAAACGGCATTTTAGTTGTTGTTGTTGTCTGCTAATTTTACGCTATTTCAGCTTAAATTTACACACGCCTGCTTCATATTTCAAATATATGTACATACACAATTATGTAGGCATGTGCGTTTATAATTTGTTATTGTTCTTTGTCCGTTCGCCTGCTGCAGCTTAGTCCTAGCTGTCCAGTCTGCTTTTAATGGCGTTTCCACAGCAGCGACTGTTGCTGCGCGTGACGCTTTTAATTGCACAATGAAATGCAGAAAAATATTCATGAAATGGCCCGCCACTTGGTGGAAGAAAATAAAAATGCGAAAATCGCATTCACCTATGAAATTAAGTGCCCGTGCCACACACACAAACGCACAACTATTTGACGTAGCCTTAAAGCAACACCGGCACATAAATGCAACTGTTACTGTTTAAGCATTAAATTGCTAAAAATTTTACATGCGTATATTTGTTGTTGTTGCAATATACATACATCGAGATATTGGTTATTTCCGGCGCCGTTTTCATGCACGACTTCATGATTTCATGTTTTAAATAAATTTGCATATCTTTCACATGCAACTGCGGCTTTTTTATTCGATTTTCGCTTACTTAACAAAACCAGCATTTCCTCTTCATTGCCAACAATTACCGTTAGGCATGGAAATTCACAACAACACTTTCGTTTTTTTACACATTTCCATTTTAAACACCTTTTGGTTCATTAGTGAACGAAACAGACAACTGATTTACTGCGATTTTAAGTTTAACTACATTTTTGCTACTTGCCGTCTAAATCTCACTCACATGTGGCACATATAAATGTGAAAATAATAACAAAGCGATCGCGCTGTAGAAGCCACCATATATTCTAGCAGTGTATTCACCTGTGTCACCATTAAAATTTTAACACTTTTTACTTTGTTTTTAATTGTATTTATTGTTGTTTTTGTTCCCACTTTCACTCTATTTATCTGGCGACCTTACAATTTCGACTTTTTCCGCTTCGCGTTGTGCTTACCGCCGGTTCGTTGAATTCACTGACTGCCCAAACGGTGTCGTTGGTCGCACGAAGCTCCACCAGCTGAGTTATAACCCGAAACAACGAAGTCGCAGCTGCGGCAGCGCTGCTTAACTGTCGGCATAGTGAGGCCGGTCAGGCAGGTGAATTGTTGTGCGGCGGCATACCATATGCTTCGCCTCATTGTGGGGTGGCAAGCAACTCCGTCCATGCGAAGCGTCGTCGGTTGTGACGAGTGTTGCCGCACGAAGGGACTTTTTAACAGCGGAAAGTGCGGAAAGTACACGAAACACAGTGCAGTTGTTCATTGTTTTTGTTTTTATTTTTGTATTCGTCTTTCAAAGTGTTTGTTATTGTTTTCGTTGCGTTCGACAGCTGCTAAGGCTCATTATCACCCCATATGCTTATATGTCACATATATATACATATAAACATATAAAATACATCCATGTATTTCTATTTCCATAAAGAGCGCCATTGTTACTTTTTGGTTTGCTCTCTCTTCCGCCCCCTCTCTCACACTATAGTACGTTTGTTGTATGGCTCTCTCTTGCCACAGCTATAAAGCTTATCTCTGTGTTCTTGTTACTTTCTATGGCTACGCTGCGCTGCGGTTGTTTCCGTGAGCGCTCAACTTTTATCTACCGAACCCAACGCCGACTCGTGCACAGTGGTCGCGTCTCGGAAATAATGCGAAATTTCTGAAGTTTTTGATATATGTTGGATTTCCCCAAAACCATATTGTGTATTTACATATTGGGTAGTCGAAAAAGTCTTTTCGTATTTTCCCAATAAATGTATCGGCAGTACGTGCTACCAATGATATTGTGACATACCATATAACGTTGAAAAGGTGAGATCTTAAACTAATTTAATCAAAAAAATTGAATTCCGAGAAGTTGAAAAAAAGTTACAGCTATTGAAAACTGAGTGAAAATAATGAAGAAATTCGTTAAATTTTGAAATTTTTTTATAAAAAAAGAAAGAATGCCATGCGAGCCCAAATGAAATTTGTAAAGTTTACGGAGACGATGTTGTATCAGTTCATATATTACAATGATGGTTCGCTCACCTCCGTTCTGACAATTACGATGTAAAAGATGCACCTCTATCTGGTCGAACTATGGTTCGAAAACACGACGAAATTTTGGCAAAGATTAACCAGGACCTTCACATAAGCAAATGGTTTTGAACTATTTAAAAAAGGCTGCCTACAAAAAGAAACTCGATGTTTGGGTACCACATGAATTGTCTGTGAAAAATTAAATGGAACAAACTAACATCTACGATTCTCTGCTGAAACGAAATGAAATCGAACCATTTCTGAAGCGAGAGATTGTTGGTGAGATTGGATAGGAATCATGCACTATGAGCTGTTCCAGCTAGCTCAAACGATTGAATCTCCATTTTACTGCCAACAACTGATGAGATATAAGCAAGCAATCGGCGGGGTAAGCACTTCGTCTTCCATCAGGACAACGCTAGACCACACACATCTTTGATGATGAGGAAAAACCGGGAGAGCTTGGCTGGGAGGTTTTGATGTATCCACCATATAGCACTGACCTTGCACCATCGGACCACTATTTGTTTTAATCAATGCACAGCTCCCTTATTGGAGTAAAGTTGGCTTCAAGAGAAGTCTGTGAAAATCACTTGTCGCAGTCTTTCGCTGAGAAATCAGAAAATGTTTACATTGATGGAACAATGTCTCTAGCGGAAGTATAGCAAAAAGTGGTCGACCAACATACTTGGCTCATTATTGTTCATTATAAATATTAAAAATAAGTTAAAGTTCTATTAGAAATACGAAAAGAATCTTGCGACAACCCAATATATGACAGTAAATATCTATCATTTCGGTTATTTGAAATATACTATAGTGCACAGATGCATATCAAAAATATGTTTTTTATACTCCATTTAAAAGAAATGTTTTGGAAACATTAGAACTACTAATAGATACTAGAAATTAGTGGACTCCTGATCCTTAATCAATAATATATATCATACTCCAATGTATAACAATATACATATATTCGAATCCGCTCTCCTGCCAACTTTAAATTAAGACCAAACAAAAATATTACGAACATTCAAAAAAAGGCTACACGACGAACACTCATCTATGTTCGAAGCGAAAAAGTCAACCGCGGGCAACTCAATGCTTGGCGGAATCTTCGCCATTCCTGTGGCGTCGATCCTTACCCCAACATGCTTGGCTGCACATGAACAGAGCAAAGCAGAGCGCAGCACAAAAATAAACAGAAATGCACACATACACACAGACTAAAGTCATCACTTTTGTTCTGTTTGGTCGTCTTGTAAGTCATTTCGAGTACTCTTCTCGTCAAAGCCTATAAATAGAAGCGCGCTTATGAATGCAAACATACATATACAAGTAGATTCGTATTTTTGACATCTTTTGTTTGCGTTTACACGCTGACCGAAGTTTCAATGACTTTTCGACATTCTGCATTGCCGTGTCCATCTGCTGTGCTTAATGCACATGCTTATTTACAATTTGCAGCAGCGCTGCAAGCGAGCGCTAGCACATGTTATAAATAAACTAAGGCGCGCACGCAGTGATGCAATTTGCATGCATGTTTTTGCTGCAGAAAACACAAATTGGATTTACTTTTTATGCGCTTACTGAGATAAAAATACCATTCACTGTTAATAAAATGTTTCGCTGAAACATTGATAGCTGAAATTTCTAGGCAAGCGCAAAACTTTATGCAGCGTAGTGAACATTTTCAAAATTTATCTTGACTGTTGTCTTGGACTTTAACAAATGGCAAATTTCATGAGGATATCTCGTCAAAGGACAAAGTTTTCCATACAAGCACTTGATTACGACCGTTTATTTTAGTGGTCAGATTCGACAACAGCTTCTTGGGGAGTAAAGAACGTGTCAAAAATTTCAGATCCAAATCGCAAAAACTGAGAAGCTGGTTCGTATATATGCAGACTTACGGATAGGCAAACAAATTGGCAAAGTCGACTTAGCTCACCAAGCTGATCCCATATATAATGTATATATGTATATCTTTATAGGATCTTAAGCACATCATGGAAAACTTAATATACCCTGTTCAGGGTATACAAATTATATACATACATAATAATGAAAAAAAATAAATTAATAAATCTGAATTATTTGTGGAGCAGCTACTATATACTACTAATATGAACAAAAAATTGTGAGGCTTTGTTCATAAATTCAAAATTATTAATTTACTTAATAGCCAGAAGTTAGACGGAGCTAAATCTATGCGAATACAGTGTTTGCGACACGATGCACTAATGCACTTTTCTATAAGCAATAATTTATTTTGATTGAAAGTCTCATGTAAGAAAGATAGTACGTGGTATTTGATTAATAAATTTTCAAACATTATAATTCCTAGAGTGAATAGCTTAGTGACTTTGCTTTTCAAAGTATTTCTGCTCATTTCAATTAACTAGTATTTTTTTATACTTATAATGAACCAAAAATGTACCATTTTGGTCGACCATCAGTGTAAAACTTTTGTTTCGAAGCGAAAAGTAATTTGCGCAACCTTCTCTTGAAGCCAACTTTACTCAATTCTCAATGATGGAAGACGAAGCCCTTTCTCTTGATCAGTTCTGGCCGTTTTTTTTTCGATTGCTTGCTTCAACCTCATCAGTTGTGGACAGTAAAATATAGAATCAGTCGTTCGAACAGTCTGGTGTAGCTCAAAGTAGATGATTCCTTTCCAATCCCACTAAACACTCACCATTAAATTTTTCACAGACAATTCATTTGGTACCTATACATCGATCTTCTTTTTGCAGCCAATATTGAATGATAAGTCCTTAGCGATGTCATGGCTGCTTATGTGACGGTCCTGGTCAATCTTTTCCATAATTTCATCAAGTATTTCAACGATAGGTCGACTAGAGCGAAGTGCGTCTTTCACATCGAAATTTCCAGGACGAAAGTTAGCGAACCATTGTTGTGCTACACGATCTGATACAACATCGTCTCCGTAAACTTCACAAATTTCATGGTGGCTTGCATGGCATTCTTACTTTTTTTATACAAAAATTTCAAAATATAGCGTACTTAATTTTTAAGCTGTTACATTGGTTTGGATTATTAATTTAAACTGGAACAGGATTACTTCAAGCGATACATAGTTAAAAATCATATTTTTGTCTTAACTTCAGAATTATAAAACAAATTTTAATGCGTTTTCGATTATGTATCTGCTTTGTTTAATTTTTTTTTAATAAATAATTAAAAATACAATGAAGTGAAGGACTAAGTGACGCAAACCTCGTGGTAAAAATATTACTAAAGAAATACTGTAATTGTATATATTTAAATCTATGTTTTGAAAAAAAAATACATTTAGTTTTTACTCTTTCAATCTGTAATATCAAAGCAAATTAAATTATTGCAACATGTACAAACTATTTGCAAAAAAATCTCACCATTCAAGAAAAAAAAAATTTGAATTGAAAGATTTTAACCAAAATCGACGTTAAACTAACTTTTCCACTCTTTACCCGAATACTTCAACCGACTGACCACATGTTGCTCATACGCACCGGTCATTTCACAAGAGTTCCAGCAAGAGAAGAGTAGAAATTTACATCACTCATACGACTGGTATGCCCACACTCCCGTCATTTACTGTATATTATTGAGTGAGTGTTTCTCATTTCTTTATTGTCTTCATCTATTCATTTGTGTCAACGCTGAAATTTGAATTTTCAAATTTTTTCTTTCGCTTCATATACAAAGACGCATATATTTTTCACGCATATTTTGTGAGCTGCTTTTCTGTGTTTTGCTTGTTGCATTGCGCGCAAAGCGGTTGCGAACCAATTTGTTTGATCAATGATTGTGTTGTTTTGTTTTGCGAAGTGAAGGAATTTTCTTTTGTGTAAACTTGATTTAGTAGGCATAAATATTCGAGGCCATGGAGCCGAGCAGCGCGGGCGATGTATCAGCTGCAGCTGTTAACATACGACCAAAGAATATCTATGGACTGCGCACAGATGTGGTGGGTAATATACACTTTAATCTGTATCAGGAAGTCATCTATCCTGTGGAAGGTGTGCTGGCGTTCCATGACTATGTGAGCAATAAGCAGAGATTTCTCAGGTAAGTGCCTTTACAATGGCTTGTGCTATGCTATGTAAATGGAATTTATGTATTTTACACAGACTGCCGGAGGGCATATATCCGGAGTACATAGCGATGAGTGTGCAGCGCAAATTGTTGGCTATTATTGAGACCTGTCCGAAAGTGTAAGTTGAATGGGTGACATATTCACTTTTCCGTTATTTATGGAAAAATGTCTCTGGTACTTTGTGACCCTATTTTCATTTTAGTAATTACAGTAATTGAGGGATCTTATACATTCCTTTCATTTGTTTTTCACTTTTATTCATAACCGTCACCTTCGATCATTTGCAGTGGCACCTCCATCTCAATCTATGACTTGGCAACACTCAAGAAACGACGCACTCTGCCATTTCCGAACGCCAACGCTAAAGCAGCATTTATGGCGTTCACCTGTGATGCCAAAACGATTGTGCTCCTCACCAAACCACCCGAGGAGACCTTATATATGCTAATGCTGGACAAGAGCGGCACTGTCATCGAGGCGCGTCCCACAGCAAATATGGCCAGAGGCAATGTCGAATGTTTGGCTTGCAATCCGCAAGATCATTGTCTTATATCCGTAGCCGGCGACGGTGTGTTGCTCTTAATGACCAAGTCCGAGAAGGGCATAAGTATTACCAATAACATTAAAGTCGATTTCCATACCACTTCGATCGCCTACATTGCCTCCGATTTGATATTGATCGGCACCAGTCACAATGAACTGCTGTTGATAGAGAACGGCGAGATCAAACAAAGACAGAAGGCATACGATGCCGATCTTATCGATATTATATGGGATCAAGATTTGTTGAACAAAGAATTAGAACATAAGATAATGACCGACAAAAAGCTCATCGATCAACGTGTTCTGTGTCTGACCGCATTTCCACGTGGTTTCGCCTTTGTCATGTTCAATAAGGTGTTCGTTTTCGAGCGTGTCTCCAAATTTAAGTTGGAACGAAAGACTGTGCTAACTATACCCATTGGTTTCGCGCCGGAGCAAACTTATCAAATTACAAATATGGCGATTTGCTCGCGTCAAGAGACGGTCATTGTGACGACTAAGCATGCGCAGATCTATGTGGGCATCTTGATTGTGCCGGAAACATTGAAGGCCAAACAATTGCAATTTCAACCGCTTGGCGCATGGATCCACCTGGCCGAGATCACCAGCATGTCGGTGTGCGCATGGAAGCCGATCATTATGACAGCGTGTGAGTAGATGAAGAGCGTGGGTAAAAGTATAATTGGTCATTAACTTATTGTTGTATTTGTAGCACGTGATCAGACTGTGCGCATTTGGAATTACGAAACGGAGAAGGTCGAATTGGTGCGCAAGTTTCAGGTGGACGTGAATATCGTGGAGCTGAATTCGACCGGTTTGATGGCCGCCATTGGATTCTCGGACCAGCTGCGCATTACACAAATATTCATGGACGAATTGAATGTAGGTGAATGGTGGCATAACTGAAAAACAAATATCTAGTTCCTTTCTTTTTTCCAAGATCGTTAAAACATACAACTTTCCACGCTGCAAGGATGTCAAGTACTCGAATTATGGTCATTTCATGGCCGCCGCTTATGACAATATCATTAGCATAACCTCGGTTTACAATTTGGACATTTTAAAGCAATTAAAGGTGAGCCAGAGTCGCATATGCTTAATTTCTTCATATTTCTTCGTCCGTTTGTAACGGCTTTGTCGTATCTAGTCTTGAGAACCCGATTCGTTATCATGAGTAATGATAACACACTATTTGTTTTAGGGACACAATGGCTTAGTGCTTTCTTTGGCTTGGACCGGCACGGACAAATATCTTATATCGGGTGGCGCTGAGGGCGCGATCTATCAGTGGGACGTTGAAACGGGTACACGCGTGCAGGAGATTGTGCAGAAAGGCACCGAGTACCGTTCGGTCTGCTGCACCTTCAACGAACCACTCTCCATCTATGCGGCAACAAACTTTGGCGTGCTGCGTGAGTTCCAAAATTCAGAGATCGTACGTGAGATTGTTGTACCCTCCAAAGTGCGTGCGCCACTGACAGATATGTGCCTGTCACGCTCGGATCTCATTATGTTTGTGGGCAATGAATACGGTGACTTATTCAATATACAACTACCCTTCATGGACGCAGGAGGCGCTTCTTGTACGCTCTTTCGTTTCTTCACAAGCCAAATCAACAAACTCTTCTTCTCGTATGACGGCACGCTGCTATTAGCGATCTCAAAGAATGGTACTCTCGCGATATGGGCGATGGATAATATCGACGGTAAAGTCGCATCAATGGATGCAGATTTACTGCGAAGTCAAGAAGTACTTATACCACGCAACATATTACATGAGAAGAACGAACAAATCACAAACTTGGAGATACGTTTGCGTCAACAAGCCGAAGAGTTTCAATATCAGCTGAGCCAAAATGAGATCTTTGATGGCCAGCAGCTGGCCGAAGTGCATCGCAGCTATTGTCAGGCGCTCGAGGAGTTGAAGAAGAAAAACAACGAGATTGAGCAAAGACACACTGAAGAGATGAATCAGGTTACATTCCAAATAAATGATCTGCGTGACGAACACAAAAAGCAATTGAATAACTTAGCGGATCAATATTCGGAACGTATGTTGATTGAATACCAGAAGTTTAGCAATTTACGAGACAGTATGTTGGCGTTACGCGAGAATTATGAGAACAAATTGAAGACTTCCGCGGGTATACTGCAGGACACAGTGGAGGGATTAGAGACAGACTACAAACGGCAGTTGGACGAACGTAAAGAGTTGATACGTGGTCTTATGAAAGAGATGCAGGACAAAAAGATCGAATTTTTCGAATACTGTCGTCGCGTAGAGGAGGAGAACGATCGGAATATGGTGGAGATGCAATTGCAGTATGAAAACAAACTGAACAACGAACAGAATTCAACACAGTTGTGGCGTGGCAAATCAGGCGTTTTAGAGAAACGTTATCAAACACTAAGCAATGACATTGAAAAATTGCTCGAGGAGGTGGATACATTAAAAGAAGAACATAATAAATCACAGAAGAACATCACACGCTTAACGCGTTCTATTGACGACTTGCTGAAGGACATTTCCGATCGTGACTACGCCATTAACGCCAAGGAGAAACGCATACAGGAACTACTGCATAAGAATCAGGAATTGGACAAATACAAGCAAGTGCTATCGCATAAAATCGCCGAACTCAAGGCGCAAATAGAACCACGCGAGTTCCAAATTAATGATAAACGGAAACATATACTCGAAATGGAAAATGAATTGGAGGGTTTGAATCAGAACAATATACAATTAGAGTTACAACTAAAAGAACTGAAGGACAAGTACCTCAGTAACGTGGAAGAGCTGAAAGTGGAGCGGCATCGTTCGCGCGCTGGCAGGGAGTGTATTACTAGCATTTGCAGCGAAATCTATCACGTCGCGGCATTTGTAGATTCACCAAAGCGACTGCAGGTGAAGGTTAAAGAGTTATTCCAGCGTCATGCAAGTGATGATGAACTTAAAAGACATATCTCATTGGATGCCGAGGTGCGTGATGAATTTCAGCGACAACGTGCACAAATCGAGCGCATATTGAAAATTCACAAAGAACGTAAACCAACTCAAGACGAGACGAAGAAATATGAAAAGCTTTTCAAAGAAAATGTGATCCTTCTTAATGAAGTCGAAAAATTACGCGAGGAAAATGTTCAAATGCGCAATCGGTTGAAGAAGGACATGGCAAAACAAAGCACAAAAGGAAAACCGAGTTCTTAACTATTGATATAAATGATTTACAATTTACGGAAAACATAATTATTAAAAAAAAAAACAATATTTTACAAATTTGTGGGGTTGATAATCCATATTGGCAAACATGAAATTAAAAGGCATTGTTTGGTTTTGAAACTTAGTTCCGACTTCTTATTACTAATAACTTATGCTATTAACACAAAGGAGCCGCCAGACTTCAAGCGACATCTGTCAAGTATTAAAATACACACGTTCGTACCACCACGGTTATGTAGTCGTGCATCGGACTGAATAACTGTGTCTTAAGAACTTAAGAACAACAAACAAAATTTGTTTTTGTAATTTTTGCTTGAAGACAAATAACGGTATATAGAACTTTAAACAGCTTAAGACTTGCGTTTCGTTCGCGTATAACAGATACCAGAAACCAGAAACCATTATCTACTGTGAACGGCATATAAACAGTAATTAATGCAACAGCTGTTTCAAGTTTCTGTTATTATTTTATTCCACCATTTGCACATACAAATCATAAATTTTTTTTAGCTAAGCAGACAAATTCGTGCCTAAAATTAAGTCGAAAATGTTACCCGGTGTTGGAATTTTCGGTACAGGTGCTATAACAAAGGTTCTGGTACCACTGCTTCGCGAAAAAGGTTTCGATATAAAAGCGATATGGGGACCTTTAAAAGAGGCCGAATCGGTAGCCCAGTCGCAAAAGATTTCGTTTTTTACCAACAAAATCGATGATGTGCTTCTTCGTAAAGACGTCGACTTGGTATTTATTGTATGCCAACCATTTCAGCATGCAGAGATATCCAAAAAAGCTTTAGGTATTGGAAAACATGTTGTCTGCGACCGACCTATGGGCCTACATCAAGCGGATGCTTTAAAAATGGTACATGCATCACAGTACTATCCTCGGCTAATAACACTGGTTAACTATTCGCTACGTTTTCTTCCTGCATTTACACATATGAAACGATGTCTGCAAGAAGGACTTATCGGGCCTATAAATCAAATTTCTTTGGTGGATATACGCGTACAATTGGGTACACTATTTCCGGAGAAATTTGACTGGATGTGTGATGCAGCAATGGGTGGTGGAGCTTTAAATTTGGTAGGCAGTCATGTTATTGATTTGGTAAGCTATCTTTTACCACAGCATGCAGTGCGGGTACATGGCGTCGTGCGTTCATACACGAAAACAACAGCGGCTGTTAATGGCATACGACAAATTTCAGCCCCAGATTTTTGTACATTCCAAATGGAATTGGCTGGCGGAGGTGCACTAGTCACTGCCTCCTTGTACAGTCATACGGTACCCGCAAAGTCATTCTCTCAAGAGGTGTTGATTTGTGGCAGCAAAGGTCATTTAGTCGTGCGTGGCGGAGACTTATTTGTATTTAAACATAAAGCAGAACCACAACAAATGAAGGAAGAAGCAATATATGTTGATGTTCAAGATTTGCACTTTGCTACTTCTGAGTCCTTGTTACCACGTCCATATATTAAAGGTTTATGTAAAATGGTTGGAGCACTAAAAGAAGCTTTCGCCAACAAAGATGCATCATGGGTAAAGGAACCTGTTCAAGCCGCTGCAACATTTGAAGATGGACTATATGTACAAGCAGTGCTGGATGCCATCCGTAAATCAAGCGAAACAAAATCATGGCAACGCGTTAGAATTACGCCAGAGACGCCTTCGAACCATGAACAGATCATGACTTTTGCCCGCATGTCAACAATGTAAAATTTTATGAAATTTCTAACAGAGTGCGTATAATATCCACTTTTACCATTCGAGCAAAATTTTTTCATACAAGAGACCTATGAAAATTTAATTTACTTGCCTGGAGAATGACTAATTATTAATATAT